>NW_028186834.1:674721-753161 GCF_003343005.1 Rhea americana | reverse complement strand
GGAGGGAGGAGTTCTGCAGCAAAGTGATTTTTTTTTCAGCTCCCCGTGTCTAGCTCTCAGTATTTTCAACCCATACTCTGGGGAAAAATACTACTGAAAGTGTATCTTTAGCTCTAATTTTGTGAGGCTGCATTGAAGACCAGTAATTAATTTCAAATGAGGAAATCAGTTTCCTAAACTGGTATGTGGCAACTACCTTACATTTCCTCCTCTAGGAAGGGGATGTTGGCAAGATTCAGTTAGTTACTGGTGCAGTCACCTAGAACCTCCCTTGTCAGCTGTTGCTGAGTGAAGGGAAGAAGCTGCTCAGCTCCAATTTAATGCAGGTTTTTTGACTAGTTTTACATGTCACTACTGCTGTATTGTTCCCATTATTTGAAAATTCATAACAGAAACAGAGTAAAGTGTGAATTGTAACTCCCATAGCAAAATATACTGGTAAATCTAACAGGGAAAGAAAATTACAGATGGCAGATGACACAGGCAAAGCTAACGTTTCCATATCTTTTCTTCTTTAGTCTTCAGAGAAATGTCAAATGTGACTAAAGATTTAATATGATCAGAATTATTAAGGAAACAGGAATGCAAGGGAAAGTAGAGAAAGAATTGAATATTTAGATTCAGAAGAGTCAGATTTAAGGCCTGTTTGCAAGGTGAAATGACTGTGGCAAAAACAGGACTTCAATTTTATGGTGTACCAACTACTTTGCATTAGTTTCCCATATGGTAAGTCCTAGTATGAGGGCCTTCATGTGAAGCAGCTAATGCAGTGCCTCATGGAATTTGTGCCAGCATACTTGAAGTGGTTTCTAAACCAACAGTAATTAGCTTTGAGAACTCCTGAAAGATGTAAGTAGTTCCAGAAAACATAGTACATATCTTTAAATAAGAAAACAGGAGAGGTAAGACAAACTGATCAGCCTAAGTTGGTATCGGGAAAGATGCTGACACAAATTTGAAATCAGTTTATAAACCCCTCAAGCATAATGCMGTAATAAGAAACAACCATCCGGTATCCACCAGCAGATGCATTTTTTTTCTTTAGGCAGACTCCTGACATGCTCCAGACTCATGACTATATGCATATTTTAGATGAAATAAGTAGGGAAGCATAGAGGTTTGAGAAACCATTCTTAAAGAATAATTTTATCAATAGTCTCATCTCAAGATGGGTACTCACAGGCTCTTATTTTTCTACTGTTCACTACTTTCATTAATGTCTTAGGCAATGGGATGTCATATTTTTGAATGATGTCACAGATGGAGGTAGTGCAAGCAGGCTTGGAATTAAAAATCTTCTTAATAAGTAGGTGAAACAGTTTGAGATGCAAAACAAAATAAAACGAAGACAAAATCAAGACAAGGAAGTTTATAAAGAGAAGTCAACTGCACAAATACCAAATGGGAAATAACTGTTACGGCATCAGTATTGTGGAAGAGACTGAGCTGGTTACAGTGCTGTAGCAGAAAAATGTATGTTTCTTCTGCAGGTGTGTTAACAAGAGAATCAGAAGTCATACAGGGAGGCAGTTACTTTGCACTAGTCAGCACTGGCCTTCAGCTCCAGCATTGCATTTTCAGAAGAATAGGGACAAAGCGGAGAGAGCTCAGAGGAAGCCAAATGGAATAAAAAGATTTAACGCTTGTTTTGTTTTGTTTAGGAAAATGAGAGAAAATCAGGGAGGGGACATTGTAATTATCTTCCAGTATATCAAATGGTGTTACTAAAAGGACTGTGAAATCTTTTCTCTATATCCACTGAAGTTACCGTAAGTAGTATCAAGTTTACTTCTAACAGATTAGCTTTATATTTGATGTTAGGAAAAACAAAAATAATGTAGTCAAGCACATGAACAAATCAGCTGGATAAATTGTGAAATTTCCATAATTGATAGGTTTGGAGAAGAAACTGATTAAAGCTTATTCATACTGTTTACTTATACCTGATCCTGTCTCATAAATTAACTGTTGGGAGGCGTGTCTTACCAACATTTCTACAATAATACAAGTATGAATTCGTATGCTTACAATTTATTTTAGTCCATGCTGGTAAATGAGTTTCTCTTTATTAATACCTCTTACAATTTTGACTTTCTGGAGAGGGAAACATTTACCTTTTTCACTCAGTTGGCTTCATATGTGATATTTAAACTAGATGCCACTAAATCTGCCGTTTTTGGTACTAACTTTGATTCTGGCTTTAAGCAAGGCTTACAGGTTGAAGGAGACTTGTTAATTTATTTTATTCAGTACCTTTCCATCTTCTGCAATTTTCTGTGAAGTGTAACAAAGTTCCACTTCATTTGTGAACTGACCAATATCATACTTCACCCATTCACAACTAGAGTAATGCTGTAAAACAAACCTGATAATCTTGGTCTGGTGTACCAAAAAGGGCATCTCTCAGTCTACAAAGTCCTCTGAATATAAACAGCTGTGAACATTAGTTCATATTCACTCCTCTTTCTGTCTGAACTACTATTAATTATTTCAGAAAATACACAACGTGTTTTCCTAAGCTACTGCTAACCTATTTAATAGATTTTTTTATATATAGAAAATTGCAGCACTTACTCATCTACATCTGCTGTACTTCACTATTGATGTAATTCAGTGTGAGAATGTACTTGTTAAGAAAATTATATAGGACTTCAATTTTGATAATAAAATATAATTACCATTAGCAGTGTAGAGTGGCTATCTGAATAGATCTTCATGGTTTCCATCAGTGCATTATGTAATAGAAATGAAAAGGTGTTGATTTTTTTTTTTTCTCAGCCTTTGAGTACAGATAAATGACAGGACAACCTGCCTATCCATGTAGAGTATTGTTAGAGCTAAAGGAAGATGCTGTGTCTTAAAAATGCACCCCTTCACAATGGCAAATGTATAAAATATTTTTAATGCTTGTGACTGTGGAAGTGAGAAGACTGAGGAACAGGGTGTGTGATATGAAGTAAAGCAATCCTCAGAATAGAAGAGGGAATTCAAGTTGATAGCACTGTACGAGGGTCAGGCGCAGTATGCAAGACGGAAGAAAGGTGTTGTCTTAGTGCTGAGGTGTGGGGGAGACTCTGGACCCAAAGATATTATTGAGGTGACGTTCAGGTTTAGCACAGTCAGATGTGAGCCGTTACTATAACCTTACCATAGCTAGCATTCTGGTAGTGGGACATAGTTGAGCGTTTTTGAGAGGGAGATGAAGATGTTCTTTGCCCAAATTACTGCTTCTCAAATTTGTAATAAAAAAAGGTTTGTGTGAACTGCATTTCAGTTTGTGCTTTGCTCAGTGTTCTCTGGAAGAAAAAAATAATTGTTTGTTCCTAAGGTGAGAGGAACAGCTATCAGAGCAAGAAGATACATGGCAGGAGATACGCCAGTTATTTTTGTCATTCACCTTGGGAGGGCACAGGTGATTTAGTTCCAGTTAGCTCTGCTTGAGCATATGTGGAAACACCTATCTGGTAGTGGAGCAGTGACTTCTGAAAGTGGCTAGGAGAATTCATCTGGAAAGGAGCTTCTAGCACAGTTACTTGGAAGAAAGAGGCAGATACTTCTCTGCTCAGAGGAACTCTTCTGGTATTTTGCACTTTGGATATGACTGTAGTGATATTTAACATAGACATCATCAGCAAGATGAGTAGGCTATATGTGTGTCCTGTGGCATAGGGAACTGGAGTGGGAAGGAATGACCAAGAGTGATTGCTGCTGGCAGACTTCTTGGGTGCAAGGCCTGCAATTCCATATTGCGAGCAAGAGGATAACTTAGGAAAGTGGTGGGGATATAAAATGGGGGAAGGGGAGTATGGTAAGGATGGTGAGGTATGTGGTAGGATTGGCCGTGCAATTCAGAAAGGCATCTAGGCTTGGATTGGACTGCAACCAGGGCTTTTTTTCTGGGGCTTATTGTGCAGATGATTAGTGGGTGTGGACAGGAGAAATGTGTTAAGGCTAGCTCTCAGAGTAGACACAACTTTTGTGGATTTTATACTTGTAGTATTAAACTGTTCATAACAGAAGATTTTATTTTGAACATGGATACAGTGTTAGATTAGTAGCTTAGCAGAAACTAAACTTCCTTAAAACTATTTTATAACCTTATTTACATCTTTCATAAGGTTTACATTTTCTTGTAAACTATTCTAGTTACGTTTGGTTGTTTTTGTTCCTCTTACTGTAAGAATCCAGTTTTTGCACCATACCTTACCTTTTCTCCACATGCTGAACSAGTATAGCCATGTCTGCAAGCACAGACATTTGGTCTTAAGCACCTGCTTCCAAAGAGACATTTTTGCTCACAAAGTGCTACAAATGAAAGATAAAGTTGCTTGGAAATACATGTATTGTAATGTTTGTAAATAGGCTGGAAAGATGCTTTCGAATATGGTATGACAAAACATCCTATGACTCTTATGTTCATATGGTGGAGGAAAGGATAATTAGTAAAAACATTTAGGTCTTTGTTTACCGTAGGCTTTTTTATGCCCATGTGTCTGTTACGTTTAGAATTCTCTCTCTTCATTCTTGTCCTCTTCAAAATGATGGGAAAAGAGAAGACTGTGCCAAAGTAATCACCTCAGCTTGGTAGGAAATAGATCTATATGAAGCTTAGTTTTGAAAGCCAAGATACGTTCTGGGCAGTGATAGTTGGTCAGATTTGTGCCAAAATTGATTTTATTTTGTTCCAATTGAAGTAAGAGCTGTTAAAAGATCCTTTCTTTACTTGAGATAAAAGGATATGTTACATATGCACTCCCAAAGGTGGTGATATCCCAAGAAGTAAAAGGGAGATTTTTATGAATTGCGTATTTTACATCCCTGGAAACCAGTGCAAGAGGACATGTAATTTCATGGTCTTACATGATCAGTAATGGGCTATTCATTCTAAGTAAAAGGGAACAATTAAAATCTTTAAATGTTATTTACAATACCAGTGTACTTAAAGAGACCCATCCATTTGAAGATGCTAAAGATAATAAAAGAATCAGTGTCCCTTTTTTCTTTAAAGCTACAAAACGTAATCAGTTGAATTACTCAAATCCCAGCCAGTTTTTCATCATGATTAGCAGTTTGTATTTTTATGACACTGTTTTGGCATAGAGGAAAGAGAACAGCTAATTCATAGGGCATCAAATCAGGAAGAACACACATGTCATATTATTTTTAATTAGATCTCATGAGTTAAACTTTAAATAAATATTGCTGGCATATTGTTCCCCAGTTACCAAGAGTCAAACTCAATGGCTTCAGAATCAGTCAGATATGAATCAACAGGTGGATTCTTACATTTTCTTGTCTGGCAGAAATACATAGGAGGTCTCCTACCATGCACCATTAAAATAGATTTGAAAATAAAAGTATGTGTATGTCTGTGTTCTCATATCATCTCTTCCATTATTGTATCTAAGCAAAATAAACCCTGAGGTTTGAAACGCTATAATGTGTCAGTACAAGAGGTTTGGTTTTTCCATGGAAAATAAACCTCAACACATTGAAGGGATGGAGGAGCAACTTCCAGAATTACAGTTGGTTAGTCTCAGATTCTGATTTTGATGTAGATAAAAACTAACATAAATTCTTCACATTATGGTCTGAAGTTTCTGAAACAGAATAGTTAGGCCACTGACTTCTTTAGAAGGCCCATTGTGGGATCCTAAGCCATTCAAATGTGGTTTTCAGAGTAAAGTTACAGTAATTGTTATGGTGATCTTGGAAGGTTGGAGGCAAGCTGTCATTTTGCCGTAATGATTCCTATCTCTATGCTTGTTTAAGCATCGTCTGGAATTTTTAAATGTTTTTTGTCTATCATGTTACTGAAAATGTATTGACAATGCTACCAGCTTATCATCACTAGTAACTGTCATAGAGAAGGTAATGATTTTACTGTACGAAAGAGTATTAAAATCTAAATGTGTATACTTAAGCTGAAGCCTGGTAACTAAAGGAACAGAGAGGTAAAGAACTAGACTTAATGGCAATCTACATAGCTTAAAAATGAGAGGATGTGAACTCCCTAGCAAACCACTACTCTTAAGAGTCAGCTAGCACGAGGGTTTATCCTGTGTCAAAACTACTGACCCTTACTATGTCCAGAACAAAAATATGCAGAGACCTGGGTGTGCTGGTAAACTTCAGGTACTTAAAGGATGCATCAGATGGTTATCTGCTGCCAGATGTGAGACCTTGAGCTAGAGACGTGCCTTCTCAGTTAAGAGCTAGTTGATACATTTCTGCTATTTTTTTTAAAGTAAGAAATGCTGTTTCATTGAAATAAGATTTTTTCAGAAGCTAACTTGCTTTTGTTAGGTTTCTGTTGCAAAACATTCTTTAGGACCCAGACTGGCCAGCTGTTAACCTTTGAATACATGATTGCTCTGGGAAGGGGAGGCCTCTGTTTGAATCCCTGGTGTGGATGGGGGAGAAAAGGAATGAAATCATGTGCAGTCTAGAACAGTGTGCTAATCATCTGCCAACTGCTTCTTCAGCTTCTCCATCAACTTTGAAAGAATTCAGATTTCTGACTGGAAAAATCTGGGTTTCATGCATTGGAAAAAAACATTTACCGCCTTATGATAGTGAGCACATTGTTAGCAGAAGAGGCTCCTTATACTCAACACAAATTTTGTTCTGCTGTGTAATAGGCTTTTGTCCTAGAAGAGAGAGAGAACTGTGTATGGTATTACTAGAGATCATTAGAAACTAACTTGGGCTGGGGAAAATTGGAAATTGATTCTGCTTTCTGCTTGGTAGCGAATAAAATAAGAACAGGTAAAAATAGAGAGATGGACTCTTCTGGAGACTGCTCTAGGAGCTAGAGGTGGTCTGGTATGCATTGACAGAATGGGTTTTAGATTAGTTATTCTTTTTTTCTGTTTGTGGTTCCTTTGATTCTCAGGTAATACCAACAAAGGAAAAAAGGGAAAAGATCTCCTCCTCCTTCACCCTCTGGTAAAATGCTTGTCTCTCCTTTTCTACCCACTGCTTCCTGCTGTAGTGCTCAGAAAAACAAGAGCTCAGTGAGGAGAAAAGTTAAAACATTTTGGAAGAGAATTGGAGTTGAAATCACAGATGATGATAACAGCTGAAATTCAAATAAACCTTTCATAAGTGTATTTGCAAGGGATGCTAAGCCATAAAACACTAAAAGTGACACAGACTATGTATGCATTATCCTACAGATTCAGTGGAGAAAGTCATTTAATAAGCTAAGCTTGTGTTAAAATTATAATCAATAAATGCCCATTACAAAAAGAGATTTATCCCTAAGTGTTAAAAGAACAGAGATATAATTTGCATGGAAATGACAGTCTCTTTTAAGATTTTTCTTTTTTTTTAAGGATTGAAAGAGTTACATAGGAAGACTAGAAACAAGCCTGTCTGAGATGTTCAAGACAGGGAGAATGAGCAGGAATGTTGAGAAAATTGGAAGGCTATAAGCTTGACACTTATAACATGCAAATAAAGCRAAGATATTCTGAAGGGCAAATGAGAAGCCAGTATGTGTTCAATAATACTAGAACAGAAGATAGCAGCATGAATTTTAATGATGAAGATCCTTCACAACTATACCCTTCTTATACTTTATAATTAATTATTTGAATTATACCTTGATCCCRCAATCTCATCCTTAACAACAGATTTACATCCCTGGCCAGAAGCTTCYTGACTTTACTTGGGGTTATGTTTTAGCTAAATCTGTCAGGGGAATCAGACTGCAGAATCAGATCTTCGCAGCTTTGGTCTAGTGCTTCTTTCCTAGCTCAAGAGAGAGAGAGATGTGAGTTAACACAGCAGGAGGTAGAGAGAAGCCACAGGAATGGAGCTTTAGAATGGATATCTAATCTAAAATTGGCAGGAAATCACTAATGGCAAAACATGGTGATCCTGTGATACTATTTCTGTGTTTTCAAGGAGGGACTTTTTAGAACATCTGTGGTGCTGTAATGAAGGCTAAAGACAGAGTCGAATAGAAAAAGCTCTTAAAATGGAAACAGATATGGCCTAATCTATAAAGCTGCTACTTTCTATAGTTCAGGTGTGCTGAAAATTTCAAACAGTGTAACTTTTAACCTGTCTTCCCATAAGATAATTTCACAGAATTTGCAATACAGTCTGAAACTTTACAATTAATCCTTAGATAATGATGGTGAAAGTCATAGTTACTTATTAAAGATGATGTGTGTACCGCACCGCATACCGTATTTAATGGGACAGATGACCTATTTTATTGATTCTCTTTCAGAAGYTATTCGGTTACAGATGAATGGGGAAGAAAACTTCTGTTGATTGACCTCTTTATTTACAGTCTGATAGGAGAGGACTATTGTTTTATCCATTACTCTTAATACAATATCACTTAAAGTTCCTTTACCTACATTTACCCTTGCCAAATTCTGCAGGGTAATGGTAGCCAGAGACTGGTGAAACTGGAAGATGTAATTTTTTGTAGATCCTTCAGTTTGATCACCCTACTGCATGTGCAGTTAATGAGGAAAAAGCAGGGTCCACTGTGTATGGATAAAAGCTGTATCTGCAATACTGTCTCTTCTGTCTTGATATGGGAAGCTGCTTAAGTGAGTAGACTGCAAACAGAGGATRAAGCTGGGCTTGTGTAACCTCTTTCTACCCCTAAAAAAAAAACTCCAAAGAAACAAAACACCCTCAGTTACTTATGGACTGTGGAGAAGGTACAGTGATTGCTGGGAAAAGTTACTAAAACTAACTTTTGCATTATAAAGCTGAAATTATTTAGAAATATATAATTGTACTATCATGAATAATATGTTGCTATTAATTTCATATGCTTTAATGTGAACACTTTATTGTTAAGTTTGACAGCCAACATCTATAGTTAAAGTGGTGCAAGTCTGGAATATAGCTTTGTTGTGGGTGCTATAACTAAAAACAGAATTTGATCAAGGACACACAGGCGGAAAGAGGGTGCAGAGCAGACAAAAAGCTTGGAGGCTGAAATTTTTGGACAAAGCAATTTGTGAAGAGGAATGATGCGATGAGCCAAATGCCTCTACGTGAGAGTGCTGCTGGCAGGTTGCATGGATTTGGCCTCCTGTTTGTGTGGTGCCTGGAGATAGAAAGAAGCCCATAGTAATACAGGAGTAAGGACAAAGGATGCTCGTGGGTGCCAGAGCAGTGASTAAAGTGAGCAATTCTTTGAACAAATGCAGTACTCAGAAAGCTCCGAATGTTTAGACAGATAAATACATATTTTTAATTGAATTCTGGATTTGCCTGAATAGAGTCCAGTGTTAGAGTACAAAAATGCAGACCTGCTTTCCCTTGTTACGCTTCTATGAAAATCTTCCTTTATGYCTAACATCTGCGAGGGTGATGAGGAGGATGTTTCCACTGCTTCCTCCATGCCTCAGTCTGAATTCACTAGAGCAACATTATAAGAACCAGTCATCAGCCCCCTGGCACTAGTTTTCTCTCTTTTTTTTGTATTAAAAAACCACAGTGAAATCCCAACTACTTGATTATTTGAGTTTACTGTGAGACTTGGGAATTTCAGCCAGCTCTTAGTGGACAAAAGCTGATCAAATTGTCCACTATAGTGAAAACACGAAAAATAGTAAAAACAATGTCAAATGAATAGATCTGGAGCAGTTTCAAAGGGCCTGATTAAATAGATATATGAAAAATTGCCTAGTCTTTTATGCTTGCATAGGACAGCAGAAATTGCTTATGGTACTACACCTTCCTTGCCTTTCACAGGAACAAGCACAATTTCTTCCTTTAATAAAGTGAATCAAGAATACATCATCAGCTAATAAATACATTTAAATGTGACASTGTTTGAACTAGAAGACAGCTGGCACAAGAAACAATTGCACAACCATAGGGATTTAGCTGACAAAAAGATTTCCGTAAGTAAAGATGCTCTCTATGAGTGTAAGAAGAAGAGTCTTTTGATAGTTTTCTCGTGCCATCTTAGTCTATAGCTAYGAACATCCACAAACTGAAGTGACCCTGTATGCAATAGGCAGTAATGYGTCTCTTCCAGGCCTTCCAATCCCTCTCCATGCAAATACTTCCACCTTTCTCAGCAATCAGTTTAAATGCATAGCATTTACAGGATCAGGCTGTTGGATTAGCAAATGCATACTGTTACTTTCTGTGCTTAATTCCAGTTGGACATGCAGAACAGGATAATCCTTTTGTCTCTGACCTCTCTTTCTTACTTTACTTYGAAGTCAGAGTTTAAAGACTACTAATTTTGTCTGACAAGCCAAACTCTGCATCTGCCAAAGTAAAAGATAACTCAGTTCTTTGTCTCACTCATGTTGAGTCCAGAAATGCCTTTGAAAAATAATAKTTTTAGTCACAGCATAAGATAGTTTTGACAAATAAAAAGTAAAGTTTAGATTCTAATCATTTTAAAACTGACTTTTATGTGTAATGTAAGCAGAGTAGAAAATACAATGTGTGAATGTATCTRGTGCGGTCTGTGTGGCTACAGAATTGTAGCAACACTTACAAGTCWGGCACAGCATTCCCATCCATCCTTCCGAGCACTCGCAGAGGTTTGGACCTATGCATTCTCCACCATTCAGACATTTCTGCAGGCAGACAGCTGAACAGATTGATACGAAACACAAGATGTACACAAAGTATCTAGGCTTTCAAGATCTGTCTTAGAGTTGCATATGAACATGCARAGTTTTAGTTCATGTAGCTAATTTCCTAAWAAATGAATATGTCTTATTCATCAGATAATTAATGTTAGTTTTTTTAATGTTTACTTATTCTTAAGAATTGTGTCATTGATAACTATCTGCTTAACAGTAGCAACTTACCAAGAGCAGCTTTGCTATTTCTGATGCCCAACTCACTATCAACTAAGGATATTCTCCCCCTATGTATGATACATTCATCTGTGTTACATGTGTACATTTTACATGTTCTAAATAAATACAATCAAAGTAGAGTTTGGTATGCTTGTTGTATATATTATTCGTTCAGAGATCCTGAGAGGGTGAATGYGTGTTTTCATGTATGTGTGTGAGAGAGACAGACTTTCTGCAGAATTCAAGAAGAAGTTATTAAKATTATGATTCCAAACACTGAATCTGAAACTGTATTTACCAGCAGGACTTGAAAGGTAAAAAGCTAATATTTTAATCCAGTTTATATACAGTATGTCATCTTGATTATAAATTTATCCATTTTATCTGTCAGCATCTTGGTAGTGAACAGCCATGTAAGRGAGGATGCTCCTTGAAAACATTTCAGGATGAGAGGATTTTAATTACATTTTTATGTAAACTGTAGGCAGATGTAGAATTAGAGAGTAAGAACACGTTCTCCAAATGCACCAAAATGTATCTGATGACCTTGGCAGTATGTGAATTTGGAAGGCTCTACAGCAGACTTTAAATAGTTTTGTATTTTGAAATATATGGCATTTATAAAACATAAAATTTGTTACTTAGGTTAAACATAACATGTTAAACATAAAATCAATACTTCAAGTTTAATACCGTACAAATGAATTCCTCTCCCCACCTCCGCCAAAATGTAAAACAGTTGCATGAAGCAGAACCAGGGTTCTCTTACACACACATTTTTTCCTTTGCAAGTATCAAATGTTTATAATACTTTGTGTTTCCTGTACTTAAGATTGTTYTTCTATTTTAGCAAGAAAAACAGATTCTATTCTCTATATTGCTTTCTCGTATAAAAAGATTACAATAGGTGATGACTGGCTTAAGTAATAAACAGTAATCTGTTTGATGGGCAGTAGAGATGCTTACGTTCATTACAGTGCTTTCCCTTCCAACCGGATGGACAGTCGCAGATACTTGGGCTTACGCATTTCCCTCCATTCATGCACATGGGATCACAGACACCTGCAGATACATACCAAATGAAGAACATGGTAGCTGGGAAAAGAGGAAGACTTTACCAGAGACTTATTTACATCCTTTAATAAGCTTAAGTTGCTTGTAACTGGAGAACAAAGAAGTAATTTGGATTAAATCTGAAACTCAGACCTGATAGCTTTTATAAATCCTTCTGCTGAATCTTGTGTGGAAGCTCTCTTAAAGAACCTCCAGTAAGAGCTCTTTCACCAGGAAATGAGAGAGGTATTAATTACAGTGACTCTCAAAAAAACAAGTGAAGTTTCTGTGGCAGCTATGGACAGACCAAATCTTTGTTCAGGCTTTCACTTGCTGATTGGAAACATCTGATACTCTCAGATACACATATGGATAAGAAAGAACTTGCAGAGAATAGGTTGGCTTCACACAGTTTTGCAAATATTCTTGCATTCAATCAAGCTTAAAGACCAAACAGATCTGTATTCCTATGTGGCATTTTTGCATGATTATTTGTTGAAGTACTTACCTTTTCACTGTATTCATTCATGTGGATAAGATGTGAAATTTAAGTCTGTCTTTCAACTAGAGGAAATCAGATGATTTTTTTSTTAGATTTCATTAGCAATCTAATTGATAATTTTTGTGTTGTATGTTAGGCCCTGGATTTATCAATTCTGTTTTACAAAATCCTGCACTAAAATCTCACTGTTCTAGCAAGTCAAACATCTGCAATCCCAGCGCACAGAATTCTGTGACTGATGCTGGACATAGGTTGATGCTCTGTTCGGATACCTGAAGTCCTTGTCTGCTGTTTCTCCTTATCTGTTATGAGAACTGCAGGAAGGAACCATTAGAGACAGCGTAGTTTAGAAACACGATCATCCTAATGTAATGGAGTATCGTTGTATTTGATAACTGAGGGGAAAACAGTAAAGCTGTGTGATTCAATAAGTAGAATGGAGAGTGACGTTCCAGAGGAGATTTTTTTTTTTTGAAAGATCTGACAACAAAGTTTTGAGAATACCGTTTTGTGGAACAGCTGCTGCCATTTTCTTAAAGGCCTTAAATGCACAGTGGGATTTTGCAGTGATTCATTACTGATAGCAATAATCAGCAGCAGTATTCTGATTCTCCCGGCTTTCTGGGCTGGGTAGTTGTGGACCACCAAGCTCCTCCTCAGCAGGGAGCAGGGCCTCTCATTTTGCAAGCACTTTGGGGGCTGACAGCTAATGATGTAGCATTGCAGTGCCTTTGTTAGCCTTGAGATTGTGATGCCTTTTGGCATGTCAAAGCAGTGATTAAGACCAAAACTGGAATACTAATACTGTARCAATTCCGACTTTCATGCTTTCACTGTCTACAGGGCTCTGAAACTACCATCTTCCCTCCCCCCCCGACAGATCTTTACTGTACAGATAGAAGATTGAATTCTGTAAATAGTCTAAACCCAGGAGTGATTATAAAGAAAAATGTACAAAAATACAGTAACTATTTTTCAATGGGAGGATAACTGTCTGCTCTTTTCTTATGTATGCTTGGACATTTTTAGATATGTAGATTTAGGCTCTCTGATTATTTTTCTGATGCACTGAAATACTGCTTTTATGGCTTTTCCTGTCTTTAACACTCACCTATTCCTTTAGTACAAATGTTGCTACACTACCAGCTTTTAGAGCTCCATTGCTGCTTTTGGTTGGCTACTGTATTTGCATTTTACTTTGTGCCAAGACTCATGGATCTCCTGGCATAGTGACCTGCCCTCAGGCAGGTTGAACTTACCACACCTGTAAGGGCTGGCTGGATCCAAGCCCTTAAACTGTCATCCTCTTTTTTCCTTCTTTCTCCACTTTCCCTGATCATAGAAATCAGAAATCATAGAGTGGCAAGGTTGGAAGGGACCTCTGGAGATCATCTAGTCCAACCCTTAGTGTAGCCCATACAGGAATTGAACCCGTGACCTTGGCATTAGCAGCGCCACACTCTAACCAACTGATCCATGCTGTAATCTTGCCCTCTGCTTATTAAGGCTCACAGGGATCTGGAATTTTTGCTGAGCTACCAAAAAGTGCTGCAAACGGTAGTTAAAACCTAGCTGAGTTAAAGGTGTAATGGAAACCATAACTCTGAAGTCATTTAATCTTTTCTTTTACCCTTCCTTCCCCCCCCCCCCGCCTTTTTAGCCTACATTGTGAACAGCAGGTTTTAATCTGCAATCTTACACTGTGTTTTTTGACTTCCTGTTTCAGTTATAGAACAGCTTAAGCATTCAGAATTTAGAAAAAGTTAACACCAAACCATAATATTTGGACCTAGAATTCAGATACTTTAAGCTTTATAATACTTATAGACCATAAGGTCCCCAGTACTAACCTACTCCCCCAAAATCATGCTATGGAAATCTAGGGATTTGATATTGAGATCATACGTAAAAGATTGTATATCTTTAATTTTGTTAGATACTGTGAAACTTCCCCCACTAAAAAGTAAAGTCAAGAAAGAAAGAAACAGAAGCACAGTACCTGTTTGAACAGGGTTTTCTTATTTCCCTTTCATTTTCTGTATTTCCTTTTACTAAAAATTATATATTAAGGTTTTCTTAGTTGTTTTGTATTGATATCAGACTTTCTAAATTACATGATAGTATATTCCTTCAATTACAGGGAGTCAAACTAGTGTGCTCCTTGATTCAGTTCTGATTTTGGGTTTATGTGTAACAGAAGTTGTTCAGCTCATTTTGCATCGTAATTCGGCAGAACTTTAATAACTGGGATCCAGTTTTGTTTTGATAAATGATATCAGTGCAAACTGATTTTCAGCATGAGGTATATTTGAGTCTCTGTTTAACTGCCCTCAAAAATAAACAAGTAATTATGGAAATACAGTACTTCAACATTGTTCTGTTGCTTATGACCTCCCTCACTTGGGCAGTAACTCACATCCAACGAAGTTCCATTCATAGTTACTTAAGCGGGAAATACAGGCTCAGGGCTGCACGCGTTCTGAAGGGCAGGAGCACTTCTGACATTCTGCCCTCTTGCTCAGGTACTTTCTCTTCTTGATAGAGAACTCACAAAGCACATTCATGTAAATGAATGCAGTGTTACCCATCTTTTTTCCTATCTGACATCTCTGCCTTATTCTCTCTTCCTTTAACTTTCTTTAACACAATTCCCTTTCAATACCCCTAAGACAGCCTTCAGCGTTTGTTGATTTTAACTAGTTCCGATCCTTACTAGTCCCACTCCTTGGCCTCTGTGGAGGAGCTCTGATTTCAAAATAGCAAACAAAAATGTTACAGCCTCTCAAAGGAAAACTAAATAAATTATTAGACACTAGGAGAACAAATTGAATTATCCTAATCCTCCCAGGCAAGGGCATGACTTTGAAAAGACTCAGATTTCTTTTTTTCCCCTCCCCTTGAAAAATGCGTAGCATCTTGACACAAAGACAGGAATGGTTTTCCGTCTACCATGGAGACTACCCTTAATTAAGTTGATAAAAGTATGATCATGTTTTTCCTTCGTTATGGTGTGAGAGGATATATCACTGAGGTTGGGGAGAATCTTGTACTATCAAAATGTCGTGGATGCAGTCAGTATCACTGAAGGTCACTCCCCTTGTTGTCAACATCAAGATCTCCAAGCTTCCCGTAGGAACTGAAGCATAGAATTTCATATGCAATCAAGTTACTCAATTCTGTGAAGGGTGTGAAGGCCACAGTTTGAAAACAAGAAAGGCACTTCCGTGATCTTAATGTTTGCCAAATACTGACAGGTTAGATAAGGTAAACCTATGCTGGAGGTGATAATGCAAGTTAAAGGGAAAGCATGATTGCATTTTAGGTGAGGAGTGATTTTGATGAAGGTAGCAAGCAGCTGCAAGAGTTAAGATAAAACATAGGTGTTGCACAGAACATCATACATCATTACATACAAGAATAGTGTGTATTAAAGGCATTGACAAGTTACTGACTTCTGTTATTTAGCAGCTATTTCTCTTTCATGGCTTTAATGCATTTTGACCTTATAATCACTTAAAACGTTCTTTGACCCTTTTTATAGCTTATCCACTTCAGGGTAACTTGACCCACTGCTGCTTACGATTCTTCTTATCAATCTCTACAGAACACTGTAGTTCAGTTGGTCAACCCTAACATCTTCCAGGTGGTCAGAGCTCCTGGTTTGTAAGGCAAGGGTTCAGTTTCCCCTTCCAAATAATTATTTCCAGAGACTGCTAATACTGTGAGAAAAGAAAGAGTTAAATGTAGTCTCTAAAGGAAGGGAGGGCCTCCTGATATAGGTAGCATCAACAGTGGACACCTACAATTCCAGTGGCTTTCTTTGCCCTTCTTGCAATTGATTTACAATAGCAGTTCCCTTAAAATGTAAACAGTGTTAAGCAAAATTTCCCTCCTGTGGAACATGAAAAGGAGCCAGGGCAAAGTTAAGCACAGGGCATTCTTTGCTGCAGCTGCTACAAGCAGTTGAGAGAAACCTGTTATTCTAACACTATTAGCCAGCAGTTATTTCTGATCAGTTTACAGTGAATAACAAAACCCAGACATTTCCCTCAGACTGTCACTGGTTTTGTGGATTAGCAGACAAAAACTTTTCTGGCTGAACTTAAGCCACTTTTTGATTCAAGTACCTCGTTACACCTTCTCTCAGTAGAAGCAGATAGTTCTTTTTCTTTTGGCTTGTAATTTTTTTGAAATACGACAGACTTCATCCAGACTTCATCATGACACTTTATAAAGTCAAAACAGAGGGAATATTAAATCAGGCTCCTGAAATTTTGGCAGAAAGACGCCCTTTGGAATGTTTTAGGAATACACTTTGCAGCAGCAGAACATCCTTGTCCTTTCCTGACAATGACAGCGCACAGCCTATTTCTTTCTGAATCAAAAATTACCTGTCATCATGTATCTTGAGCCATGCTGCTGATGAGGAGACAGTGCGTCACACTGCAGTGTTGATTAGAAGATGCAGTTTTCAAGACAACTTCTTCTTCTTCTTTTTTTTTTTTTTTTTTTTTNCTATAGAAGCTGAGAAAATTGACCTGCTTCTGGATGCATTCTGCCTTTGGATAGAAGAGAGAAAATAGCCTCAAGCAGTAACATCTGTGTGGGCCAGCTAAGGTAATGCATCAGGCTACAGGTTACTGACAAAAAGCACAGAAATGCAGCCAGAAAAAACACCTACTGGTGTATATACACTTCAATTTATCCTTTAAGTCTCCATCGCTGTGCTGTCATTTATATGTGATGCACAGGCAGCTACTTCTATTTCTGGCTGGTGTTGGGTTTGGAGTGACTTCTTTGTGGGTCTGGTGCACATTTCAACTTGATCTCTCTATTGCTCTTTTGAGGGGGAGAAAGCTTGATCAGTCGCAGTTTTGACTTTCGTATGTGCACATGTTGTTTTAATGTTGGCTTTCTCCTTTCTGCTTAGTGGTTATCTTGATCTGGTTTGACATCTCAAAAACAAAAAGCCATAGCTGGGGAGATATGACACAGTAAGGATACAGAGCATGGGACAGCTTTAAAAATAACATTGACTGGTCTCATCAAGAAAATACATTTGACAGAACTCAAGCTGAGAACAAAAATGAAACCAGTAGGTGGTCAAAACAGTGAGTTTCTGTGTTAGAACTGACACCTTTAGTCCTTTTCAGACATTTATAGACAATATACATCACCTATTGATAAAAACTAGAGAGAAGTTCTGTGGTAGGAATGAGACAATCTCAGGACTTAGCCTTAAAATGCAGGAATATTGCTGTTCTTTTTCACAGAACAAGAAATGGAGGGCCAGGCTGGCAGTTTCACAAAATACCATAGTTCAATTGATCAACTGGAAACAAGGTTCCACATCTCTCAGGATGCGCTGTGCATCTTAGCAGCACTGCTCAAATGAAACATTATCCTGACTGCAGTAAGGAAATGATTGGTTGGATGCTTCTGGACTCCAAATAAAGATTTGCTCTTGCTGCATGCTCTTTAATCCTTGGAACAAATGAATCACAAAACAGCTGTGTTTTGACCCGAAAGGGAGTCTCTAATACAGGGTACCGTTATTTGGATTTTACTACCCTGACACTAGCAGAAGCTAGTTCAGGTAAAAAATAACATTTCTGCCCTTCAGAGGGTATAACTGATGCTCAACAGATCATTAACGAGATAGATGTACCAATATATCTGCTGCTGTGAAGGCCCCAAATGCACATAGCTCTCAAAAACATTTTGAATTTGGGACACTAAAAATTTTTGGTCCTTTTTTTTTCAAGGACAGTAAGAACTAATTTTGAACATGCTAAGTTTCAGATGTGTATGTTGCTCTAGAGCTTGTTTTTCTCTGGAATTTCTCATCTGTGTTGATTAGGATTGTAAATAAAGGACTAACTTTCTCTCCCAGCTATATCAAAGTATCCTGGGGAYGTGTGAACCGTTGAATGTCAGTAATTATAATCACAGATTAAACTTTACAGAGAAGTAATCTGTCTTATATAATAAAATCATTTTCAAGAATTTTGTATAAGGTTCTTGTAAAATTTGATTCCTTATCCAGATCAATGATTCTGAGGTTTGCTTATCCCTATTTCTTGTTTCACATATGTCTGACAGAAATGCAGACCACTTCTTTGATTAACCTTTCTGAATAGCAAAAATAACCTGATAGAAACCTCTGAGGGATGCAGCACAGGAGAACAAATCACTACAAGACACAGAGGGAGCTGTAAATGTAATTGCGATGGGTGTGGTGACAGTTTGCATTTCTGATATATTCACCTTACCACACAGCTCCAGCAATATGAGTTGGTTTGCATCTCCTAGCACACATCAGATGAAAAAATGATCTGAAAAATTGTAGACCATACAGACAACGGTATGATTCCAGGCTTTGCCTGTATCTAGTTTTTGTTCTGATGTGTACTCAGAAATACATTTTAGAGTTATTGGAAATAATATATTAGAAATATGTTTGTGTTGTATGTTAAGCCCTGGATATATCAATTCTCTTTTACTAATACTTTTTTTTCCTAATATATGAAATACTGGAAATACGTATTAGAGTTATTAAAGCAAAAAATAATTTAAATTTTAGATCAGAAAAACAGRAATGATAATACTGATATGATAACAAAGCTACTGAGATGGTAGACTAAATTTTGTTAATATGTAGTGTATTGAAATCCTGTTTACACTGTCATGTCACTCTAACTAAATGATGTAATTTTGTATTAGTCAAATACGATCCTGCTCTGTCCATTTGTCTGTCCAAAAGATGCCTTGATAGTCTGTGGTAGCAAGATGCTTAACCCTTAGGACACAGWGGAAATGAGTGACAGATTGCCATTTTAATTCAGCTAGAAGATTTTCCACTCTCCTTTGACAGAAATATTTCTGCTTCTGTGTCTCTGAATCTTCATTTTGCCTGTTGTCACTTACCAGGTGAAACTCTTTCCAGAGGTTCAGTGGTATGATGTTTGGATATTTGTGAAGTATTTCAGCATCTTTCAGAATGAAAGCCACTGTGAACAAAGTAAGTATGTGCAGGTGCACGTATACACATAGYGTATTTTGGGAATATTCTGCTAGAAAGTTGGATTTTGAGATCATTAGCAAAACTTTTTTCTCTTTTACCCATTGGTGTTAGTCTGATTGCAGCACTATTAACTTGAAAGAGACTATAGCTGTACTTTATTCTCATCTTTGCAACTGTTAGTCTACAATTGATGTGGGAAATAGCAAAGTAGACACTCAGCTCAACTTATATTTCCATCTTGTTAAGGTCCGGGTTTAGTAACATTTTCTCTTTATTGAGGAATACTTTGTGTTTTATTAGGTCAGTGAACCATTGCAGTGTGTATGTAAATGGTGCTGTTGAGCAGCTTGCTTGTCATGCCTGAGTAAGAAGTGAAAGAAGATTCCCATACACATTGTTTTCCTCTGTTGATTGTTTTTGCAGCTTCTGTGCTTGCATTATGACCTGCCATTTAGGCGTGTTTTCATTGCTCTGAGTGGGCTACACTGTTGCCTGCGCTTGATGCAGTTTGGTTTGTTTTTATGTGTACAGAGAAAAAGGGAGGTTTGTGCAGTGTAACTGAAGAGAGCCACAGTGATACTAGAGGCAATTTCAAGCCAAGGAAAAGAACAGGAGCGAACCACTGTGGCACAGCTGATAACCCAGCTGAAGACGAGGAGCTCCTTGTTAGAGTGTACCCGCCTCAGCTGGGCTCTGTCTGTGATTTCAGAAGAGGGCTGCTGTCTGCGTTGGCATGGTACTCATCTGTTATTCCTGGTATATTATCGTCCTTAGAGAGCAAACTGTGGCTTATTTGGGAAAAAATGTCTGTGGCTTATTTGGGAAAAAATGTTGGGAAGGATCGTCTTACCAATGTCTTTCTGTGGATAAACAGAGAATGTTAATCTCCAGACCTTTCCATCTTTGGGCTTTAAGTGGCAAATCCCAGACCTTTCCATCTTTGGGCTTTAAGTGGCAAATCCCAGACCCCTTTTTTAGGAGCAGATATTTTCTAAATATTTTAATTGGAAATAGATACCAAAAATTATGGTTACTTAAATCAGTTAGTGGGAAAAAAAGCACTTATCCTGACACAGAAGTGCTATTCTARTTTAGGTATGCATTTAGCAGCAGCAGATCTGACACATGTATYTAGTGCATTTAAGATAGAAGTAAAAAAAATTGGTTGAAAATCTAGATTCCCTACTCCAGCAAAACTTAAAGTGCAGTCTGTGAATGCTTACATATGGAATGAATAAAAATCTAGTAAGGCCTTTTGGCTTCTTATTTAGGATATAGATACTCATCTTTTACCRAAACAGAAACAGATCCTTGTAATTTTTCTGAAAAATAAGTGTAGATGCAATTCTATGTGCTCAAAGACCTTATTAAAATAAATTTACCAGCTACGTACATATGAACAAAATGTAACTTTTAAATAGGATCAGCTAAGGGTTTTGTCACAAATYCCTACTAAGAGTGAGCAGAGAGCAACGCTGCTCCAAGAGAGCAGACCACAAACCACGTTGTACCTGAGTCATGTTCTTCCATTTGGCTCTCTCCTTTTCCCTAGAAAGCCAGAGTGTTGCCATTTTTCCCAGGCAAGATGCAAAGATTATTTTGTGTTCAGCTGAATGGGAAAGATAGTAGTAGCCCTGAAATTTTTTTTTCTACTTCTGTTCTGTATGTTGCACAAGTAACTACCTGTATCTTTCTGTCAGTAAAACTAACGCTTTCAGCAGTAAGTTAAAAGTCTCTCTGCTCTGAGCAGCTATTTACTTATTTCCAGACACCCAGTATCCCAGGTTATGGGAAATCTTGGACAAATAGTTGTTGCTTATGAGCCCATCCATGACATGTGAAAGTCTAAAAACAAAGTACTTTTCATTCACTTAGATTATATTCATGAGTTATTTCCTATTCAGTTTTGTAGGATGGTATGCTGGACCTCTTGTTAGCAAGCTGGCTGATTTTTAGATGGCTTGAATCAATCTGTCTACTCAGTGAAGATATTCCTGAGAATATATYGCCAGTTGTCAAAATGATAACTTGTTGGAGGTGTGATTTTTTGAGCAGGAGAACTTCCTGCTTGTGCAATTTACCTGACAGTAATCTACACAAACTTTATTTGGGAAGGCTGGATTACAGGAAATAGTGACTTTCACARTCTGACATTGCTTGGCAAAAAATTACCTTTGAAACCTGATGTTCACATTTCCAARTAAGTTTGTCTCCAGCTCTCATGCAATAARATCCTTCTCTTACTGAGAAGGAAGAGGTAAGAGAGGAAAGCAGAACTGGAAGAATGAAAGTTAAATTGTATGTTGTGTGACTATAAATCCTACCTGCAGGAATTATTGGAATGGAGAAATAGTTATCTGCTAACTTTGAGTTGCAATCTGCCACGTCCAGGTATCAGTRTAATGATTTATGTGATACAAAGTCTGCAAGATTGGGCCTGACAAYATAAAATACATGTGTGCAGAAACGTAGTCTGTGTTTTAACACAGTATGTAAAATCCAGATAGCTTGGCTGTGAGACAGGTGGCAAGAAGGTACGTAAGAGAAAGCAGAGGTCAGACTGCAGGTTTGCTTGGTATTCAGGAGAAGGGAGGAGGAGGATGTTCAGCGTTGTTCTCCAGTGACCTTAGCTTGCTGATGAGCTCCAGAGGGAGCTGTGTGTAGCCTTTTCGCTCAGAGATGAACTCATTAGAAGTAGATGGTAGTGAAGAAAGGATAAATGTGTGGTCCCATGCATCCCTCCAYTTCTCTCCCCTTCTCTTCACTCCAAAGCTTCATAAGAAAAGTAAACTCAGCTTTTATTAGCTTTTCTTTGTCAAAGAATTGTTTATAAAGGAGTCCTGCAAAAACACACTAGCGAAAGGAATCTGTCTGACCTATCTTCTTTGCCTTTGATTTTTGTAAAGATGTGATAGAAATCAATGTGAACACTATATGAAAGCCTCACGGAAAGTAGTAAAGTTCCAGAATTGTGCATTTTTACAGAAGAGAACTAAAAAACCCACAAATAGCTCTTCTTTATTATTAAARCAGAGTATGTTTGTTTGATGCGAAGTTGATCTGGAAATATATTTTATTTTGAGATACTGCCAGCATTTACCTCTTTACGCTCAACAAGACTGATTATATTGAAAACAATTCTTCAAGTGAGGATACAGGGTTATTGCACAATTGCTGATGCATAACCATACATTTCATTGTCACTTCTGACACCCTCTCATTCTGGATGTGGGTGACAGGTTTGCATAATCAGCACGCAGTTATTTGTCAGTAAACACACCAGGCAAATCCTTGTATCTCAGCTGGCAGCCAATAAGACTTGGTTGATTTACACGTTTTTGGAGACAATGTTTATTTACAAGAAGAACAAACATAAACTTTCAGGCTGAATGCCTTTCTCCCATCCACTAAAGAAACAAGAGAAAGCCTGAGTGGTGAAGGCATGGTGCCTCCTCCCTGACTTGCAAGTTTTTAGCTGTCAGGCAGGCATTAGAAATGCCAAATTGTGCAGGAGTGGAAGTGAAAATCCCGAGGCATATTGCTGTATATTTCAAAGAAACTAACAGCAACTTTGGGCTTAATTTAGAAATAACTTGTCTTTGATTGGCTGACATAGCTCTTAGTCCTTCATTTGAGACTATGAAGCTGCCAAAAGCAAACCGAAGCTTTTGTTTCTCAGTTCATGCTGGTGACATATTAGAAGGAAAGAGAAATTTTTAAAAACAGTGGAAACAGTGCCAAAATATCTGGGGACAGCTACTCAAAAAAATGATTGGACTTACTCTTATCTTTGCCTCTAGATGTTGTTGCTGCCTAAAATTGAGTAAAGCTTGTGTCATGACAAATACACAGTTTGTTTAGAATATTCTGTTAATTCAGTTATGAATTTTAAGGTGTCTCTATAGCCTATTTGTTAAGATGAAAGAAATATATCTGACCATTAATTACAGGATAAGCAGACACCCACAACTACTAGTATTCTTACTTCGTTGACTCATCAGAAAGGCAGTTGTCTGTCTCGTTTGACAGGCTGCTACAAACGCCTTGAGTTCCAAGATCCTTGAGTTCACACGTTAGGCAGAACCTTAAAGTGCGAGTTGCCTCTGAGCTGGACATCCTCGCGTTCCCAGCTTCCCTGACGTCAGGTCGCTCCATCAGAGGGGTCAGCCAATAGCTTGTAGTGACTCCATGAGCCTGCGAGCTGTAGTAGCCCAGGTGTAACCATGGCTACACAGGAAGCTTGGAAGTTGCATGGTGGGGAATTTCGCGCTTGCTCTAACTGCAAGTCCCAGCATATTAAAGCTGCAAGCTGAGAGTTTATTAATGCAGTTGGTACCACTATTGTAGATTTCGGAAGTAACTGTGTATAAACTGTCTGCTGTTGTGTACGAACAGTGGCCAAACTGAAAAGCATGCTGATTTCAGGCATCAGCTGCAGGCTCAGGAAGATATTTTGGTTTGGATCATTGTTTTTGAAAAGAGTATTTCTCAGGTTTTCTGATTCATAGGAAATTTCTAAAACAGCAAGTATTTTCCAAATCTGAAGTTGAAGAATATCAGGCTGCTCTATATGGAATATATGGGCAGGACTATTCTTCAGAGTTTTCTTTGGTAATCTTTGAGTTTACTCACTCAACCTTGATTGGTTTTGTTAGTAGATATTAAATCCTGCYTAAATTTCCAAGCTCAGAGGCTGGATGTAAGTCCATAGTGAARCTAACACACTGTCAGAGCTTGGGAGAAACTATTCTAGAAGTGTACAAGGACTTAAGGACACTGGAAGTTCATATTCAGAAAGTAAAGAGCAATTAAAATAATGATGAAACCACTCACTAGGAATTGTTTTTCTCAGAATTGAAACATCCCTTGTTCTGGCTAAGCCAGCTGCCCGTTGTTCAATATGGGGTAACCTGGCAGCCATCAGTGCTTTGGATACTACTGAGCYGTGATTTGGGCCACAGATTCACTTCTGAGTTCCTCTGAAATTGTGATAAATTGTCTCASTGATTTGCAAATGGGAGCTGTCGCATTATTATACAGTAATATTCAGTAAACTTTGTTTCTAGTTATAGTTCTACTATTGTTGCATATGTATTTCTTTTCTTTACTCTTTGTGCAAAGATAGGACTCCATGTAGTTACTGTAGGCAGTAATAAATCTTGAACAAAATTGTAATTCTTACCTAGGGTGCAGGTGTATTAAATAGAGTCCTTAAAGGCAAACAGGAAAGATTCTTAAATCGTGAAAAAACTCTCTCTACCAACTGGTAATCTGCTGTTCCTGTTCTGATTCTTCCTTCCCATATTCTCACTGTCACCATTTCTAGGAAGATTACTAGAAACACTACATTGATRGTTCTCCCAGGGTGATTTTCGAACACTCAGGCACACAGCCTGTAGGAGTCTGCTCATCCTTACAGAATCAGCAGCCAAGGCAGCCACATGATTATCAAAATCCCACTTGTCATGATAAGTCATCGCTATTTGATAGATGTATAAAAATATCTATATATTGCTAGCAGTATTGCAAATGAGACAGAATGAGCTATATGCCATGTTACCAGTTTCTGGAACTTGAAACGGATATTGTAGCACTTTTCTCATTTTTTTTTTTTAATGAGTTGGGAACTGAAGCTTCTTCATTCATTCAGTGTATTATTTTCCACTTTTTCATTTGTGCGTATGTGTAACTGAGTTAGGAATACACCCCTATATGTATACTTCTAGCCCTTAAATGTATGCCAAATATGCCACCTGATCCATCAAGGAGGTCACAGCCTCAACCATACCTAAAAGAGATATGCAGTGCCTTGGCATCCAAACTTTGAAACATACTGGATTGAGGGCAGCCTCCAAACGATGTAACCACTAGTTTATTCTGTTCTGTTGGCAGGGAAAGGTGTGTGAAGGACAGCTGGGATTCATTTCTGCTGTGTCCTTTTCTGCAGTCCTTTGTTCAAGACATGGGGAGCTGAGAAATCTGGATCCTGTGACATGTCAAGGTTAAGAGCTTTACCCTGTGGAGTCTGTCATAGGACATTGGTGATTGATAARACAGCTAGCTCTCATAGCAGCTGCTTGCTATGAAGCCTTATGAACAACCTTACTTGTTTCTACGTATCCTGATAAAAATTCCATATGCAGTGAATTCTGAACAAGAAACAAAATAACGTATTACCCAACCATTTTTATCTATTGATAGTCAGTGGCCAGTAAGGAGTAAGTAAACAGTACAATTTGCTTTTTATTTGTTCAGGCTTCTTTTCATTCATTGCAGATACCAGTTCTTTGTTAAAGCTTTTATAACATTAAGCTAAATAAAGTAGACTATGTATTGGTTGTTGAAATGGAATGGAGGCTCARATAAGACAAACAAAAATATTTTCATTCTATCAGGAAGCTTTGTTGCAGAAGATTACACCAAGATGCGAAACTTTCAGTAAGTTCGAAAGTTACTGAAAGGGGAAGGAAACACATAGTGCATTGGTAGCATTAGACCATTTAGGGGAATGCTTTYCCAGAACTGCGATCTTGACCAGCTCTTATTTTCTTTGAGCTGTGAGATACGCTAGTGTGTTTAAAGCTGGAAACAGTGCTTTTCTAATGTTCACTAACCTAAAAAACAAGTTGCCGAACATAAGATTTTTTTTTTTTCCTCCTTTCTTCCCTCCAGCTTGTTCCTGCCAGAATAGACTATTCAATTGTATCCTTTACAGGYAGGCAGGCAGAACTGTGCATCATGATTCTCTCAGCTGAAGGAGAGGAGAGCTGTAGTATGGGGATTGAGAGGGCTTTCATTGCTGGAAGGAATTTTTTACTGGCTTTTTTCTCTGTGTGTGAGAGACATAAAGTGCTCTGGAAATGTACAGATTCTTTCTGCCAAGAATGGTTGTTTTCACAGCTCCCCTTTTGCCAATTTCAAACTGGTTAAGAAATAATAATAAAAAAAAAGTTTTCACATACATATCATAAACTCCCTGGGTGACAAACATTGTTGAGCAACACAGTTCATAAAAGTGCCAAAATAGCCTGTTTCCCCATAAGAGTAGAGGAGTTAAATAGGAATACCAGTGCTCAGGCAAAGAGGGAGTTTTCAGTGAACAAGAACAAAGGCAAGGCTGAAGCGTTATTAGCCAACTGTATCAATTAAGGTAGAAGTATGATGTTTTGATATTTTTAAGGATCTCAGTCAGCTGCTCTGCCTTTGGCTTTAAGCTTTTCCCCCAAACTCTTCAATTCAAAATAATTAGATCATCTCCAAATACAGTATGTGTTACTCARTCTAAATTCATGAAGTATATAGAGAGGATTCCAGTAAAACGTTCTGTGCCCAACATTCACTTGACATAATGATATTCTAATTAACAGGTTGGTTTTATACYTAAAGTATACCTAGAGTAGTGCTATACGTGCTGTGATACAAATAGAGAAGATTAGAGCATTAATCCAAACTAAATATTCTACTTAACATGCACGGAAGGGGGGAAAAAACCTGTTTATGAGTCAGAGAATGCTGAGGAGTAAAGGGAAGTCCTGTAACTTACTTTTCTGGCACCTTCTGCCCGTTAACCCTCAGTGCAGGAGCACACATTGGTTCGAACACAGTGACCACCATTCTTACAAGGCGGAATGCAAACAGCTGATGAAAGGAAAGAAAATAGCTTGGTGCGCTGAAATCATACAAGGTATTAACATTGCTTAAATATAGGTACCTTGTTAGGTACCTCTGTTGGAGGACCAGTCCATGGAGGCTCTTTGTCTAGTCAGGGTAGAGAAGGTGTCCCTCCAGGGGATGGTTCGGGGCAGGTGCGTCGCAGGAGGCTCCCAGTTCTTTCCATTGTTTGCAAAAAAAATGTGGGGAACTAGTCCTAGCGTCTACGGGTCGTTGTTGGGTACCTGAAGTTAAACCATGGGACTATGCCACAGAATCTCTTTGGTGTTTATCACCGTAGACCTAATGCTGTCCTTGAAATGCAGAACAATGTTTGATATTTGCTAACCTTGTTTTGGTAATATTTCTTCCCTCTCAGTGAGGCAGAGTTGAAGGCTTTGCTTTTCTTCAGTATCCTTCAGCTCTCTCCCCATGTGACTTCCATATCCCACAGATAYGGAGATTTATTTTCAAGTTTTAGTTCAAAAAGAGCATTTGAGGATAAAAATACCAAATCCACCTAGATGCTGAAAGTCACCTTCCGTGTCAAATGTCAAGAGAAAGATACATGGTTACTGTGTCCATATTTTTACTGTCTCCTTCACTCCCAACATCACAAAAATGAAGAACTTCCAGCAAGCTCCAGTTACAATTAGGTTTTTGTGTGTGAATTATTCACTAGAAAAAAATACACATTAGGATTGAATTCCTCTAGGAATTCCAGAAAAAAAAAGAGGAAAATACCTTTAATATTGAAATAATTCTGTTTTACTAATAACAGTGTATTTATGTGCYGAGGTTCAATCGAGGATATAAAAGCCATCCCCGAAAAATGCAGAGTATTTATAAGCACTGATATAAGCACTGTGATATTTGAACCTTAAGCGATAGCTCCTCTCTTGTATCTGTTCTGTTTGGGCTAACAAATGGATTGACRTCTATAGTGCAAGTGAAGAGGCCGAAAAGCCCAAAGTACTCAGTTTAGAACCTTCCTATTTGGGACGTGGATTCAAAATTGGGTCCCTACTTTAACTTAGGCAGAGTGATACGGATTTGAACAGGGCTCTGAAGAAGTCCTGTGTATGTCTCCTATTCGCTGTGGGAGTGGATAGTCAAGTGGGTGATACTGTGAGGCCTGTCTGAAGATAAATTTTCCTTGGGCTCCGAGACACAGTACAGTACACTATAGAGTTACCAAAATGAACAAAGTAGAACCATGCTTTAAATTTTAATTGCATGGTTGCTAATTAGTCATTCCACTTCAGATATTTTAGATTGCTTAGTTATCAYTAATGCCATTATAAATAAGTGCTTACTCCTTTACAATACCTTTAAGAACAAGTTAAGGTTGATTTATGACAGACCCTAGCATCAAAGGAGCACACAGGGAGTTATGACAAGGAAAATCTCTGGATATACTGCATGCAGTGGCAGGCAATGATATAGGCTGCTGTTTATATTTTAAGCCTAGATTCTTTATCAACATGATAAATAGAACTTTCTTACCTCTCTGGCACTGTGGTCCATAAAAACCRTAAGGACACATGCACGTATTTGGCCGTACACAGATTCCTCCATTTAAGCACACAGGATTGCACACAGCGGTATGTAAATACAAGATAAATCTATTAATCTCTTACCATTTATTTTATTTATTTTTTTTAGAGTAGGCACACCTTTGCTGTTGTACCTGTCATTAGAATTGAGTTAAACCATATCTATGTATTTCTGGTAATATTTGGACAAATTTCACACTATCTTTACTGGTACAGTGCTCTGGCATTGTTGTCACAGTGGGAGCATTTCAGTGTGTTTTAGCATAGCTTTGGGGATGAAATAAAACAAAATTTAATAGTTTGTTTCTGATGTCTTCTTGTGATTTGCATAGTTCATCTGCTTTCACTGTAGTATCCTGACCAAGGCAGTAAAACGGAGTCGCATTACCTGTGGCTTGGTAGCCTGGAGATGAGATATTAAGCATTTGCTGCTTTGGAATTGAGCAGACGTAGTGGCATTTCAGTGAAGCTGAATAGGTATGCATAGGAAAAGCTCCATTTGTTCTGCCTCGTTTAAATGCCAGGCCCCACAACATACTGGCTCGTGCATCACCAGCAAAGCCACTGGCTGAGCTCTCTTGGCCTGTATATTTATCTGTTACTACTGTTGATGATGTAACAGGCATTTGGAATTAAAGGCTGTCTTGCATATTTCTGTGTGGCAGGCACCTAACTGAGTTGTGAAAAAAAAAAAMTGTCTGAATTGTGAAACCAAGTAATTTGGTGTGGAAAAATCAGGATTCTGATACAGTTTTCTTTACAATTTTAAAGCAGTCATTTTCCTTCTATTCCTTTTGTCTTTCAGTATCTGACAGAGTACCTCACTGAATAAATTAAGTAACTTGAAGCTTGAATAAATTAAGGGTCACTAAAATATTTCAGATGAACTAAAAGAGAAATAAAACGTCAATTTAGGAAGAAAAAATGTGAATTTGTAGTCTAGATGACATGATTTTTAGACTAAGTAGCAATCATTTAAAAAGTCAAAATTGACTTCTTTCATTGCTAGTAGTGACTTTGAATTGGTTACCTCGTTGTCATAGCTAGTTCACAGATGTTGACACTGTCAGTACATTTCCGTTGGTGAAGTCCCCTACAAATGTGTATTTTTGCTTCTATATATCAGTGCGTCCAGAAATTCCTGTGTTCTTGGGGTGCTTCACTTCAGGAAGGAAACCCCAATAGGCTTCAAAAAATACTCTGTGTAGTGTAACAGAACAGTGCCAGAGAGGTGAATCAGATAGCCTGTTGGCTAAGGTACTCTCAGACAAACAAATCTTTGTCGGGAAAAAGAGGAGGTAGTGGGAACCAGAATAGCTAGTTGCAATGAAAATCATTTGTGCTGTATCTTAGCTAGGTTAATCTGTGTTTCCTCGATAGTTCTGTCACATGAACACTTACAGGAAGAGGAATCTCAGAAGGGAGTTAGTGAAGTCTACCAAGAACAGTAATAAAGGCTAAAAGTGTCTTTAAATCATTTAATAGTTGCTATGGCATAAGCAAAATGCATCTGGAAGCTTGAGGTTTGGAATTACTAAGGTAGTCCTCATGCCCGATCCTTTCAATCCTTCAGTATTTTGCATGACTTGTCCCAGTGAGTTCTATAGTTGCTGTGCCTTTGGAGGAAAAGGCATGTAGCYCTCCTTTTAGCACCTAGGCCCCAAGAGAAAGAGCTGAGCCAAATCTGTTCAAAATAGACTTCAAAACTTTGAGTCCTGGCTTGAAACAGATAGTTAATTCTAATCCTCGCCTTGTCATTTTGTACTGACTGATGGAGGTGACTTTTACCTGAGTGCATGTGTTGCTGTGAATGCCTTTGCAGGTACTCTACAGGTATTAAATGTACCCAGGAGAAATAGTGTGAACTTTGGGAGGCAGCAAGATATTTAACTTTATATGATGAATGGTTAAGTTCTTCTTGTGAACCTGTTTTTTTTTTCTGTCTTCTATAGTCACAAGCCATCTTCTGGAATGGCAAAACTGAGTACAAAGACCCGGACCAAAAGCTTACATTTTAAGTTTTTTTTTTTTTTTTCCTTTGATTATACAATATTAATCAGAATGCTTTACATAGCTGCTAATATAGCAGCAGAAGTCACATTTGCTTGCTAGAACTCTCTTCCTGGCTTAAACAGCCTTCATTCTATTCCTATCTTCATAAACTCTGTTTCTAAGTTCAGATTTGAATGTATCCTGTTAAAAATAACCAAAACACAAACTATCCTTTCTCCCTTACAAACATACCTTGGGATAAATATGCAGGGTTAAAATGGAAAATGGAAGTTGAACAGATTATGAGCAGTGCAGACTTTTGCATTGCCTTCTTTTCCATCACTGAGGCACTGCAGGTGTGGGGCAGGATTTGTGCTTCGACCTCTCTGGACAAAGCCAACAAGGCTGTGGTAAGTGGCATCTCCACTGTGACTCTAAATCAACATTATCTCCAAAATCTCCAATGAGAACTATTYGTGTTTGCAGAAGCTACCAAAGAGCTAGTAAGCTAGTAGATTCTGAAATGTTTATTGGCTTTATTTTCATTCTTAGGCATGTTAATCAGAATAAACTTGAGAATCACATGAACTTAGAAAAGCTGGCAGAATGCTGCTTCTTGTGGCTTTCCAGTATGTGACCCTTAGGTAAACATCTAAACTTAAAATGCCTATATAAACCCAAAGCCTCTCAAYGTTTTGCCCTTTACTAAGTTCCCGATGTTGATTCTTAAAGCAGTTCCCACTACAAACAGAACTGTACCAATCACACGAATTTCAGGCAGCAAACTGAATGGCAGGCTGGTGGTTTCTCACCACATACCTGTTTCGCAGGAAGGGCTGCTCCATCCGTTTTTGCATTTGCACTCATCCGGTGACACACAGATCCCACCGTTGTGGCAGTGCCTGTTACAAACCACTAGAAAACAGGCAAAGGATCAAGTTAAGAATCTCTTACTTGTAACCACAGAAATCCTAAAGCTACTCTACTACAGCAAAGAAACYGGTGATGTTACTGGAAGATGTAAATTGAGATGAATCTGTCCCTTCCTTTTCTTTTAATTCATTCTTTTCATCAGAAGTCTTGGAGCTAAAATACTTTACTTTTTAAGTATTCCAGCTATTCTCATTCAGAGATAAAATTATATTCCTGTCAAGGGCAACCTGATACTTAAATCAGCAGAGAGTATTGGAAAAAAGAAACTGTGTATGTTTTGCCATTCAACTAATAYAGAAGGGTTTGAAAGCTGTTTTTTTTCCAGATGCTCTATGTATTTAATCTCTTGTTACTTGTATTGCACAATAACGTGACTTTTAATGGTTTTGGTTGTCTTTGTGCTCTCAAAATCAGTGTTACTGCATTCACTCRCACAACTTTGAATTTCATAAACGTTACTGTATATAATACAGAGTTTTTTGCTTGTTTGTTGTTACAGAAGCACTTTATGTAGAAAATGTTGATAAAGATGTGCATATTTTTACATAATACAGCTATACTGGTAAAAATATGCTCGGAAATAGTTGAGCTAGTATATTACTTCAATGCATTATACTTTGATTTCCTACTGTATTCAGGCATCATTTTGAGGGGAAATACAGAAAAATAAATAGTTTTTTTGTGTCTTATCATTTTCTGCAAATTCAGACATGTAATGGAAAGAAAAGTCTGAATGAATTCATACGTACTTGTTTCACATCGAGGACCAACAAATCCATAAGCGCAAGAACAAGTATTTTGAAATACACAGGTTCCTCCATGCTCACATGGTGGATCACACAGCACTACAAGAAGCATGAGCAAAATAAARCATGAGAAAAAGAATACAGTTCAAGCATTACATTCTTTGTGGTTATGAGCATTCTTACTACTGCTTTCCACATGCCATTTTATTAGTAGCCAAATTGCTTGCTGGATTGAGGAAAACAGTAAAGGATGTAAGTAGGTTAATAATATAGCACTAACTAATGAGTAGCCATATAATGTCTGCAAGGGAATTATTTTAACATAWTCACGTTGTTTAACTTCTGAGCATGTACACTTCTAAGTACATATTTTTGAAGTTCAAGGATGGACGAAGTACAAACATAGTTTGTAATACAAAATACTTTGCCCTTCCCTCTCTACAAATGTGCCTTGTGGATGTTCAGTAAGCCTTAAAAGGTGTCAGAAATTATTCGAAACGAGAAATGTAGTGTTTCCCCTGAATTCAAAAGAGTTGTGAGGAGTTCGTCAGCAAAATTGCAAACATTTAAGCAACAATTCAAGCTTTTAATGGGCAGTGTGAGGTCTACAGAGGAGGTGTAAGTTAGGTAACGATTTCTTGACACATACAATAATGATGTCATTGTTTGGAAGAAGATGAGCAGGGGCATTGGTGAACTTGGGAAGTACTGCAGCTTTAGAAACAATTTTTTTTGTGGGAGATACTGCTTTGTATTTAGACGTTGGTCATTAGGAGTCAGGCAATAAACTCGTCTCTTAAAGATCTGAATTTAGGGAGCTGTACAGTGTTTCACATTGCTTAGCTTATAATTAAGTTAGGGAGCTGTTTCCTTTGAGCAGTCTATGTACTTAATAGACAGACAGAATCTCTTCCAGAGATTGAGTCAGACCTGGGTCTGATTTGGGAATGGAAGAATAACATTTCTAACGACATGAATTGGGGGGGGGGGGAGTGAAGGGAAGGGACCTGGAAGGGTTAGCCTCTCGAACCTAAACATCTACAGCAGATACCTAAAGTTTTGCATCATGCATACCTCTATTTGTAACCCTCTAATAAGAAGTAGTTCTGCATGTGAAATGCTGGAGAATAGGAGAGAAGAAACTGCTGTAGGAAGGCCACTGAAACTTATAAAATACTATATGCAGGAGCAGAATAAGGCATGTGTGTTAGCTGGCTCCCACTTAAGCCTTTTGACATACACGTTATGGAATAAAGAATACCTATCTGTGTGTGGGGGAAGTGAAGACAGAGAAAAATACTGTACTTTGGCACACTTTACTGGCAGAATTGTGTCTTTTGTAATGGGTATGAAGCTAAGCAAGGTTATTCCAAGGAAAATGCATAACAAAGAAAGGAAACCAAAGAGATTCAAAACAAAATGTCATTTCAAGTGTTGCTGCAAGAGGAAAAAAAACCTAGTACAATTTATTCTTTAAACGGAAGTTTGAGAGTACAGTTTTGGACTGCATAATTGAAAAACTACACGAAGGACAAATATTTGTGGCAGCAGATAATTTCAGTGAAGTTCATCTGTTGAAGGCCTCCCCACTTCTTGTGATTTCACCAAGACCACATAAAGCTGTTGCACATGAAGTTTGCTATTTAAAAAATTACGAAAGCCACCACAGATTTTTTAATTGCAGTTAAAAAGACAAACACCAAGAAGGTGCCTTCTAATAAACCACTTTGACAAATAAAATTAAAAAAAAAATCATTTGGTATTAGACCTGCTCTTCAGATACTTCAATATTTAAATTTCCTGTTAGCATTCTGTGAAATTTTCAGTTATGCATTAATATAGCTTTAGGATTTGACATGTCTGAGAACAGAAACCTGAAGAGATACAGTTTTGATCTCTACTATACATGCTGAGAATGACATTAAGCTAAATTCAATTTTGATTTGGTTGGCTATAACGTTTAGACATTTCCTTTTCAGCATGTGCTAGGTTAAATTTGAAGTGTACATCAAAAAAAAAATCACATTTTCCAGACAACTAAATAGATTTGATTTAGACTCAATTAAGCAGCTATGTTAAATTTTCCAGAGATCTAGTTCAACCTGTAGTAGCTGTTGGAGTAGGTCAGAGGCTCAGATAGTTCAGGGCCTCATGGTGGTAGGGCAGACAGTAGGTAGAAGTCTGGGTTGAAATGGAAAGTGGAAGAAAGGGAAAGAAATTGAAGCTGTTTCAAACAAATTTGTTATTCCTTTTAATATAATTATAAGCCATCTCTTGCATACCGTGGCTCACTCTGATCTCACTGATGACAAGGACAGTCTTACTGCTTTCAAAACAGAGTACAAGCCGGTCCATTGCACAGACATGSATTTGAAAGATCTTCATTTTTCTGTGCTTAGATAAGCATAAAACTTGTTTTCGAGGTTTTTATTTAACAATTAGAAATTAACAGTAGGTAGATACATAGAGACAGGGAGACACGACAGGGAAAAATATACCACTCTTTTTAAAGTGTATGAAATCTGATTCTCTTTTCTGTAATAAGGTGGTTGCATAAAACCTCCAGGTGCCTAAGTGCTATGCCAAGCACAGTGACATTCAAATACATTCTTAATTTCAAGGTTTTTGTAGGTAACACATAAAATGAATGTGTCCGTTTGAACAGACTACTTCCCATCTGGCCTTTACACAATTTGAGATACATCTAAACTGTCAGAAAAGAACATGATATTTTGGATATTAAAACATTTAGCTCTTATTGTGACATTTAATAATAAAATGTTTAAAAATATTCTATTACTGCTGAATAGCAAAAGATAAAAGCTGAACACTCTGGCTGCAGTGAGACAGGGAGGGTAATATTCACCTAGAAGGCATTTCCCTCAGTAATAGAACTATACTGTTTATGTCACATTCTTTTCCAGACTTCTGTCTTTCATCTTCTGGACTAAACATTTTTTTTCCCCATAAACATTTGCTAAATTGTACAAAGATATTGCAGGGTTTTTATACAAAACATTTTTGGGTAGTATAAAATAGCAGTAAAGAGAAAAGCATTGCTGCAAATGGTCAATCTTCTTGTCAAATATATGTTTATGTTTGTAATTTAAAATCTGGAGGTGAGAAATAGAGAAGTTTATTGTTTTCTTTGAAAGTACTTTTTTGAAAATGTCCTGATACTACTTTTTTTTTCCCATTAAAAGACTTCCATTTTGCTTTTTTCTTAATTTTAAGATGAGATCATGCACTTKTTATAGGTTTCTCCATGATAACTTTGGGGATACTCAGAACTGCTACAAACTGTGTTGTTTCCTCCAGTTTTGATACCATAATCAGCATACGGCTTACAGGAGACGCTTACTGCTTAATGTCTCAATAGTGAATACACTGCCTACATAGTGTAGCATGTGAGGTCCTGGATATACTTTAGAAGGAAGGTTTTGAGCTTTGAGATCATGACCTGCAGTCCTGTTCAAAAATTTGTAAAAATAATCAAATCAGGACAGACTTCATTGGGAGGAGCAATGTCTACCTTGCTTCATGTAATTATTGTCAGTTGATTATTTTCTCTTAAAAGATACGTAAACCTCGACTGCTAAAGGTAGAGATGAAATTTTAAAATGCATAGTACATGGGAAGGAACTAAAGGAGAAGAGTAAGAAATAATTAGATTATCAGTTTTACTTTTGAATAGGTGTGGATTGACCTTTTGCACTGAAGGTACACAGAGAAAGGATATAAAGTGCAGATCTATAGCAAAGGTCTATAGATGACATGCACAGACTGTTCAATTGGCAGTCATCGTGCCACGGTGAAAACTGTTACCACTACAGTTTAAGTGGGAAAAAAACTCACTGTATATGTATCTTTAGATTCAGTTTCCCAACACAAGAGAAGGGTGGAAAGGACTGGAATCYGCCACTGCCCTGATGGCTGTCGTTCAGTCACAGGAAACGAGAAGAGCGGCGCGTAGAGATGTTCAGCCCATCGTGGCTGATGGCCTTTGTGCATTGCTAAAGATGGGATGCACGACTCTCATGTATATGTGTATCCGTACTTGCTCTAGGAATGTATTTGATACCCAGATTGAACAACTGTTCAACTATGTGGAAGAGACCCTGAATAAATATCTTACRTTACTTATGCTACAAAATAATGCTGTTGTGTAGGATCAGATTGACAAGTCAATAAAAATCAGTGGAAGTTTAGTGCCTTATTTAATTTAGTGTCTGTTTTTGTTAGTGCCTCTAATTACATGCTTGTATTTGGAGGTGTCTAGATACTGAGGTAAGCCTACTGCCAAGCAGCAATGTGTTTTTCCTTAGATGACAGCAAAGTTTGTATTAAGAAAGCAAATGGGAGCAGGTGAAGATTTTTACAATAAAATCAAAGTCAGGCGGAGCTGGCAGGTCTGCCCAAGCGATTCATTTTCAGCAACTGTATTGGGAGTTGTATATTCCATATGCCTTCCATGTGGGTTTTGACAGACTGCTGTGGATAAATCAAGTAACTAAGCTGCAGACATTAAAGAACACATGCAAAATGATCACCTAATTAGATAAGGCACAAATTTTGTGTTATGCTAGGGCTTACACCACTGAAAGACTGGGAAATAGCTTAGGCGTTGCTGCAGTATGCTGCACTGTGTATATCCTGTGCTGGTCTTCTGTGCAGGACTGTATTTCACACATTAGTGCAATTAAAATAACTCATACACTTAAATAGTCCAGCAATCTAAAGCCCAGTTATGAAATAAATACCCATCATAGCAAATAGAAAATTAACAAGATTAATTGGACTGGAAAAATTGGGAATACAACTGCAGACAGCAGTTCTACTTAGGATGTACTAATGGATTCGGGGTTTTTTTGGTGAAATCTCAGTGGAGTGCTCATCTGCAGTCAAAAAAAGCAAATACAATGTTAGGAACTGTTAGGGAMGGAGCAGAGCACAAAATGCCAGATGTTACTATGGCCTATGTCCATGGTGAGCTGCATCTCAAATACCACATTCAATTCTGATCTCCGCAGCTTGGAGGAGATACAGTAAAACTGGAAAAGAAACAAAAAAAGTGACAAGGATAACCAGAGTTACGKAAGAGCAAGAAAATTCTGGAAGAACAAGTCAGTCTTTGGAAAAAGAGAGAGTCAGATCACTTCAGGGGGGTAGGACAGAAAAATACGGAATCGTGGTTGGCCTGGAAAAGTTGATGTGGGTAAATTTGCTTTACTCTCTCAGTRCGAAAGGGACAGATGTAAAGCTGGCAGGCAGACAGTTCAAAAGAAAAAGGAGATAATCCTCTGAACAGCACATAGTTCAGCTGTGCAGCTCATTGATACTGCACTGGGCAAAAGAAACGTACATGGGTTTAAAAAGCATTTGTATAAACGCACGGAAGAAACGTATACTGGGAGATACTACCTRCAAAGACTTCTGCTCTCTGAAGCCCGTGATCTGTAAGTTGCTGTGAGACAGTTCTGGACTGTACCCCTATATTTTTCTCATACGTTGCTGGACATCTACTGTTGGTAGCTGTTGGCGATGGGGGATGAACTTTTGGTCTGATCTGGTCTAATATGCTTTGTGTGTGTAAAAATTTCATAACAAACTAATGTCAGCCACTCTGTTTTTCCTTGTTTTATCCAGCTGTGCATCCTGAGATCATAATACTTTCCCAACTACTTCATCTTTCTTGTTATTTTGAAAATTACTTCTATACTTGTTTTGTAATGTCAAGGCAGTGCTGTGTTTTCATCACTTGAGCAGAGAGCATGACTGCCATCATTCTAGAGCAGATTTCCCTTCCCTCAGAAAATAGTAAAATATGCCAGAATTCTACTGCCTTAATATTTTAAAGAAAATATTTTTATTGCTATTTCTAAAATAGCAAGGAATATTCTTCGCAGGAATTCTGAGGAACTTTTATGACTATTAGAAAAACAAATAATACATCTTAACTGTCTTCTAATCTAAAACAGTATTTTACAGAATTGAGTTGTTGACTGTTTAATTTTACGGTTTACAGTTACAGTTTACAGACTTCTTTTTAATTGTACAGTTTTAGACACTCCCCTTTTAATAAACTTAGAGTTAAATAAAAACAGGGATGGCCAGGAATTTGGTTTAAATTCTTATTTTTCTTCAGTCTATAGATTTAGAGCTCTTAGAGAAGCACAGTAAAAACACCCAGAGCAGAAGCTTTYGTTAGCTTCAACTCTGCTACAGAACGGAAAGGATCTGTTCCACCTCAGGGAACCCTAAGGAGCCCGAGAAGCGTAACAGCTGCCCTCAGACAGTAACATACACRTAGACCCTGGTGAAAAAAACAAGCCCAGGGAAAAGACAGTATTTTTTTTCCTTATCCAGTGGATACAGTGTCTTTGAAAATGGGAGCATCCCTGTAGCAGAGCGGAGGACGGAAGCAGGACTGGGAGTGATTGCTCTGGGGTGACTGATGGCCCCCCAGCAACATCCTAACGAACGTTTCAGAGCATCAGCCTCTAATGTCACGTAGTGATGTGTTTGTTAGACGTTCTAAGGTGCTAGACAGAAATGTAAGAAACATTCTGAAAACAGCTCTGTTTGAATTAGTTATAAATTATTAAAGTACTAGTTTCTTTTTTTAAACTGTTGGCATAGTGAGCTGAAAAATTTAAAGTTCAAGTAAAGCTCACTCAAGTAGTATGGCAGTTCTGCAGTGCATTTGGAAAGTAAAAGGCGCTGTCCTGTAAAACTGCTGGAAGTGTATCATAGTGATGTATTGGTTTTATGGTACGTATCCTGGAAAAAAGACCACCACCGAGTGGAGATGATTCGTCCATGCAGCAACCTCCCTCATCACTAGGGAACACTTAGCTAAGTTTATTCCGTAAAGACAAGCAGGCACCTTTCGCAAGAGAARTACAAAGAGTCCAGTGGACTGCAGTAGGCCTCACTTCTTCTGCTTATTTTTTTATATTGTGCAGGTGGGTGATAGAGGCTTTCTCCAGAACGCTTCCCTGAATTGATGCATTTTGAGGCCTTGCACAGTTAGCAGACTAGTCTTAATATTAGGCTGCTAATAAATGACAATACTGTGCCTGTGCAGGAAGACTTCTACAAACTGTGAACTTGACCWGCTGTAGGAAGGGGCATGAAAGTGATGAGCTGAGCCTTGAGGAAACTGCTCCATCTCAGTTCATCCACAGCGTAATTAGCTGAAGCCGGAAATTGTAGGAGAGTTAAGAATCTGTGACACTTACTATGCCAAAGCAACATGGGTAGAAGCAAGGTTCTGCTTCTTACATACCACAAAGTTGTTGTTAAATAGGGGGGTCATGTAAATAGAGATTTCTAAGAGGTGTTTATCTAAACTGAGCATTCCGGTATAGGTGGCTAAGTGTAAGCCAAATACAATGAATCTAGCTATGTTCTTCCAAAATTGGACCACATATTCCCCAGAGATCTATTTCAACTTGGATTTTCTGTGATTCTGTGACTGTAATAGTAGGAATACATAGTAGAGGGAAGAGACTCCTRATTACATCAGAAAGGGGAGACTAAGGGGCTTATCCAAAGTGGGAAGAATATTACAGAAATAAAATCTGGTCTGATTTAGTTTAGAAAAGAGGTCTATTTTCAGGAAGCTTATTTTTTCCCTGTTCTCCAAGATGGATTTTGAACCTGCACAATTAATAAAAATACCTACATTCTGGCATAAAATAAATATCATTCAAAAAGGTTTTATCATCTTAAAATGTTTTCAGAAACTCTTACCAAACAAAGGTCACRTTTCCCCAAGTTGCTCAAGTTTTAAACCTTGATGCTGGTGAACTGTTTCTTTTAGCTCAGTGAATTTCAGTATCAAATACAGTAGTGACAACTCTCAACAAAGTGTCTGAGGCTGTAAGCATTTTTGCTCACTTGCCATGGATGTCGCATCAAAGCTTAAAGATCTCACAAGGTTTAGTCTCACCTGATCATTTTTCAGATTTTCTGGTCTCTGTTCTTAGACRGTATTGCTGTTTTGAGAGAAATGGGTACAATTGTGGCTGGACTGTCAGGTGTTAATAGCAGAGGTTATGGCAGTCCTTAAAGCAAGGAATTACCCTCATCTTTCTATGTCCTGTCAGGATAAATCTGCTGCATTTGACATGGGAAGAAACGTGAACAGCCGGTTGTGCAACAGCTCTTCTTCTCACAGCTTGGAGGCATTTGGGGCCGAGTTGCAGGACGGTAATAGGCAGGTGCAGAGAGAGGCTCGTGATGAAGCAGAATCACAGAGCAGGCATGCTTGTTATTCAGCCAGGTGATATGGGTAGTGACAAGTGACACACAGTGTTCGTGTATCATGTCACCAAACTGAGACAGTGAATCATGTTGGCAACAAAGTATTTCATCGTATGGAGTTCCCAGAGAAATTTTCAGTAATACCAATAATGGWAGAAAATGTCTTGTGAGACAGTAGATGGCGGAGCTAGATGTATGTTTAAAGTACTAGACTGATGGCTATACTAATTTATACACAAAACACCCRTATTTCCGTATTTGTAAATACAGTTATGTACATAGGCCTTGTGTTTGAGAGGTGGCCATTCTGCAGTGAAGCTTGCTTTGGACTTGCCAGGACTTGGGGTTACTTAGTACTTCCCCAGCTCAAGGTGTAAATTAGGGGTCAAAGAYTGGGTCTTTCTCATGCCAGTCTGCCTTAAGCCCTTTAAAAGGGACATTCAGTGGTGTGCAAACAGATGAAAAGTGTAGCACCCTAGATTATTATAACCTTTTCTTCGGCATTTTGTAATGCATCTTTGAGCTCCAAAGGATGCAGCAGTACAAGGGGCTTTACATCCGCCCCCTCGAAGATTTGCTCGTATCAGGGGATCCCCATGCGGCGTGCAGAGCCTTGTGGTGCAGCGCACACCCGCTGACACCGCAACACGACCTGCTGCCGTGTGTGTCTAGAACATGAGACACTATGCAAAAGAGAAATAAATAGGTGATGGAAACGCTTTTGTGTTCTGCTGTTAACAGTGAAGGGCCAATTAAGATATCAAATTATTGGAGGGATTTCAACAAAAAGGTATAATTAAYGATAACTAAGTCAAGGAATTAATTGTTTTAAAAATGCGCATAATACTATTGTTTGTAAGTCAGTATATTATGAAAACTCTTCTGGTGCTSTACATTTCAGATGACAAGTTCAATATTGTATGATATTAGATATTTAAAAGTAATTTTTAAGGTAGAATAATTAGATTTTCCTAGAATGCACATAGACAGATGAAGTCAATTTTACTCTTTCCTTCAAAAGTTCTATATGGTTTTAAATACAATGATGTCGCTAGAGTGAATCTGGCCTTAAGGAAGGGTAAATAAGATTACAATTGGTCCCTGGTTTTAATAGATTAGATATTATCAAGTGTGTCATTTTGTAAGCAGAAATAACTTTCCTGGAGTTAGAAAAGTTAATTTATTGTTTTAAAATATAATTGGCTTTGAAAACAATATGATCCCACCTGGCAAAATCTCCAACTTTTTAATAAAAAMCATTACTTTGGGCAGTGATTAGATTTGAGGTCATGAAAAATTTTGAAGGATTCATTCCCTTACCTTCACATGTAGTTCCATTACCACTGTATCCAGTAGGACAAGACCCACACTTAAATCCTCCATCTTTGGCTGGCTCACACTGCACGCCAGCGAAGCACAGCATATTCGCGCAAACGGCTTTCTGATGTTGTGTCTCACTGATGGTTTTTGGTAGTCCCAGATGATCTCTTGCTATGTTTTGTGCTTTTCTGGTTGCTGTGGTCTGTGCTGGAAGCCTTGCTTGGAAAACAGGCCCAAACGGGAGGTTAGCACTCGGTGGAGCTGTGTCAAAAGAAGAACCTTTTAAGCGAAACAAGGAAGTCGGGCATGGTGCCAGAGGAGATGTTCTTTGCTGCTCTGTTCCAAAATCTTGAGGTAGTTCAGTCTCTGAGACTGTGACCCTGCTGAGCCACTTCCTAGGAGAATAACCATATTTGGAATGAATTTGCTGAACAGCACGTGACCTTGTAAAGAAAGAACTTGCGTTTGTCTTGAGATGAGAAGAGATAGTCTGTATTATAACTGGTTTATTTTGTTTAAAATGAATAGGGATATGRGTGGTCATACTGACAGTTGCTTCTTCGGGTTCTGGTTCCTTGTGCAGAAGGAAAGTGTGTGTATCACTACTAATTTTTATTTTTTCAAGAAACACTATTTCTCAGGTAATACAGATTCCATATCACTTCTTTTTGCTGATGATGTCTGAGTCTGTGAAAACTTCCTTTTCATTGTAAGAGATGGGGTGCTAATGACCGTGGGGTTTCTTCCCAGAAAATACATAGTTTCTTGTCTTGGAATTTGGGTTTGGGAAAGAAAGGAATAAATATTTATTGTTTTTTGTAAAACATCTTCCTGATGAGAGTCTGTAGCATCATCACTGTTTCTTTCAGCAATATCCRTATAGCTTTGGGAAGATCTTGAAACTAGAGCAGAAGGGAGATAAAAGTCAGATTTGCTGGTCTAGAGTTTTAAAGGAACCACAGTGAATCTGTAGCTTATGAATAAACCATCAGTTCTAGATCTGGAAGAGTTAATTTATGGTATGTGATAAGGCCACGTCTCTCCCAGGTGGTACAGAAAGAACGCAGCTCTATCTGCTGTGGGCAACAAGGGAACTGCTGCACAGGGAACTGCAGTACAGAAGCTTACAGGATGGCTKTTCATGATCTAGAGGAAATCTGTTTATGTTGGCTTAATATTGAGCCTAAGCTAGTAAGTCTAAGCGAATATCAGGCGTTACTCTTCRAGGTGCAGCACTGAGTTTACAGGGGATAAATTACAGCCAGGCCAAAACACTTGGTGGGCTGCCTTACTAGTGCTGGCCTGCTCTTGTCCATAAAATTTGGGACTGTGCTGCATTTTGTAATGCACTCTTCAGTTCYTGACCGCCTGTTTATTTCAGCTGATATGTATTTCTCATTAGCTGTATGTATTSCAATAGCACACTCAGAAACATTCTGCTAGAAAATGCATAGTGCAGAGACTCTGCGCTGAAGTTGTTGCAATCTAGGAATAAGACAAAACATTGCAGTTTGGGACAGAGAGATACCAGAGATGGAGAAGTAGAGAAATGATAAGACAGCCCTTTGCAAGGTCATGTCCTAGGCAGACTGTAGTCGCATCAAGCTAGTGTTTAACTATGCAAAGTTTTTGTAGTCTTATGGCAAAGGAGAGTTTTAGGAAAGTGTTTAAAGGAGACAAATGGAAAAGCTTTGTTAATGCTATGTACAGCTCCCTCCAGACGTGAGGGGCAGCATGTAGGAGAGACTACTGGTTTGTAGCTGTCAGCCACTTGTTACAAAGCCAGCCACCTTCTCAGCTGTGTAAGGAGAGATGATAGATGGAGAGAGGGTAGTCTGTGAAGGGCCTTGAAAGTGCAGACGAGTAGTTTGAATCAATACTTTCAGGAAGATTAATGGCCATCTGCTGACTCTAATGAATGGAARAAGCTATTTTTAACCAGTACTGTCGTACTCCCTCCATGGGATACAGAATATATTGGATCCTGGACACAAAAACCTCACTTGGTTTTAGGATTAACTCAATGTRGGGGTTTACCTTTATCTTTTAAATGTAAATATTAATTACTTTCAGAAAACCCCTCTTGTTATAGAAATTAGCCACAGTTAGCAAGGAAAGAGATTAAGAGACTTGACAGAGGTCGAAAAGAAAGTTACAGAGTGTTCACTAGATCCAAGGAAATCCTGGCATCCRAAGCTACATTTATTTGCCCTGTAAACAGTGTCACTCTTCTGCAGGGTGCTGAGTTTTTACTGCCCTGAAACATGTTCTAGAGTTGTATGATGGTGCTAGATCAAACTATGGACATCAACGGTAGATAAATGCATTGGATTTTACTGCCCATGAATGATGAGCATAAAATGGAAGAAAGGAGGTGGGAAAAGCAGGAGGGACATAAACAATAAGAGCACGAGAGGGTGGAATAAGTCAAAGGGTTTTTAAAAATGAAAGAGAGAAAAGTGGAAGAAATATCCCCATAGAAAGTTACAAGTAACAGATGATTATTGCTGCCTTTAGAAAACTCAGTTCAGGGACCAAGAATCAAMAGCAGTGACGGCAAAGGGCTGAATCACCTCCCTGACACATTTTCCAAATGAGCCCTAATTACAGCTTTGAGCTGCTTCCATCGTATCATAATCAAATGTTTTTCTTCTCCTAACTAAATTTTAGTAACTGTCAAAGGAATTAGACTGACAAAATGAGAAAGGGAGATCTTCTGTGTCCTGGTCAGGTGTTAGAGGTACAGCATACTCATTCTGCAGATAACCTCCAGCCTTCCCTGTAAGGAGGGAACATACTGTTACTGGAGTGTATCTATGATGATGCAGTTTTTGACATCTAAAATAGAACTATCAGCAAACAGTAATGATGTATTTTGTTGTTTGTTCCTTACATGTACTGATTAAGATCCCTCATCCACTTTACACTGGCCACCGAAGTCTGTAAGATACTGTTATGACATTGGCATCGTTCGAATGTATCTACTTCAGTGTCCGTTCAGCTATCAGTTCAGATTTTTACTAGCAGTACTGCACTGCTATCTAGTTAGGATTAGAATAGGATAGACTGAACTGAAAATTTCTTTCTGCAGTTTTCCTGATAATAAGCTAAAACAAAGAAGTATGCTAAAAGATTGCAGACCCAGTTATCTGTAGTCAGCAGCTTTCTCAAATCCTGTATTACTTCAATTTATTTTGCTTTCAGTCGATCAATATCTGCAGATGTATAACCCATTATGAATGCAGAGGTGTGATTGTATGAATCTGATTTTCTCTGTGATGCCACTCTGTGATTACATACTAGAGTGGATGAAAAAAACAAAAAAATGACAAGGCAAAGTGCCCAAGGTTGTATGATGATACAAAAACAATTTTTTGCTACCCGTCAGTATTTCTTTCTGTATTAACTGGGAAATGTGGAACAGTGGAACAACTGAGTTTATTTTTCACAGAAGCAGATAAGAGATTGAGAACGTGATGCTTTGTTCCAGCTGCGCACTGCAAGATCACCATTTRTATTGATGGTGTTTCACCACTGTAAGCACAGCGTAGTGTAGGGGTGGATCAGGCCTTGAGAAGATAGATTCTTCTGTTGCCTCTCTATCTGGGGAAGATTAGAACAAGGGTGACAGAGGCCAGATTTCAGAGACAGAGTGTTTAACATCCCTCATCTAACTCAACATAAGTACACTTTCCATCCGTGTGGTGCAGGAATTCCCCTTCATTAGAACCCCTTTGCCTTCAGCTCACCTAGTGTTTCAGGTATCATGTGCCACTTGCACTGAACGCRTACGTCAGAATCATCCTAACCAGTATCTGGCTTATGTTTGCCAATACTATAATGACATTGGTAAGGTACAGCAGATTCTGTTCTGTTCTCTCACCTGAACTGCGTTTTCTAGTGAACTACTTGATATCTGTAGTTGAAGGGAATCGAGTTCATTCTGAAAGTAATAAAATGACGGTATAGGCTAGTGAAAACAGCAGATCACAAACAGAGCAGAGAGACTTGCCAGTCTCTTAAATCCTGAGTGAGATACCAACACTGAAACACAGCAAAAAATCAAATGTGTTTTCTCTCTTTTGAGTTTCTGTCCATTTGTTTGCATTTGCAAGCTTTCAGAAGCAGACTATATCCAGACCTGGATTAAGAGAAGTGACAGAGACATTTTCACTCAGGGTCTCCTTCTGTCCCCAACCATTTCTATTCCAAGAGAAGCAGCATGCATTTCATACTCTGCCTGAGACAGAGCAAACCAGGTCAGTTATCTCCTTCTATGCTATTCATCCAGGTCTTTGCTGATCTTAATCTTATGTACCTCCRTACTTTCTCTCCCCAGTGGCGTACCTTGGAGACAGTGCCATCCTGACCACAAACTAGCAGGTGACWCCTCAGGCTTTTGCTCTAAGCTTCTTATAGAGATCAGCAGTTACTGCCGCTTCCTTGTCATGCTTTTCTGTGTTTAGCTGTTAGAAAGCACATTTACTTTTTTTAATGTAGGTGTAACTTTTTTATGCACTTACATGAGGAAGGCAATATAAGAATCACCGTATAATATCTGTGTTGTAGTCCAGGTGGTGCTCTGTCAATCAAATACCGCCAAACCAATCTACTTTCCAAGTGGAGACTGTTTTTTTTTTTCTCTTTAGTAAGATCATCTGGCTATGGTCTCTTTTGCCTGTCAGTACGGAATATTATGGCGCCTTTAATTCTGATCATGTTGCAACTCTTTCAGAATTCTGTGAGTAGTTTAAGAATTCATCTCATTATTAACACAATTCAATAAATTTACAATTTGTGTAGCTTTAGAGCTATTAACATTTAGTAGTACATGCTGTGTAGCACATTTCTCATTCAGAAGAATGTCGACAGAGGAATGCTCTTCTGACATATTACACYATATAGGTCATCATTTAAAATTTGAAACATCTACCAGCACATATATCTTATTTAAAATGTCAAGAGAGAACAGAAATTCTCTCTCTGTACCTGCCTGGACATGATCCCATGGAACGTGCTGTAGGTGACCCTGCTTGAGCAGGGGGTTGGACTGCTTGATCTCCAGAGGTCCCTTCCAACCTCAACCATTCTGTGATTCTGTGAAAAATTACGCTAGTCTGAGAAGTCTTGTACCAGAGTATTAGGGATCATTCCATTTGTTTCTCCACTTCTCCACGTTGTTTTTTTTTTCGTGTATTTACTTGATGAGAGAGGGGAAACTGTCCAGAGCTGTCCTTAGGAGATCCTAGGGAAATTCTGTTTTTCCATCAACTCTTAGTCTGCCTTTTTTGTGATTAAATTCTGACATAACTTCCTTCTCCATTAAGAATTTATTCAGTTCCTACTTCTTCCCTTTAGCAGTCCAAGCATACCCTACATCTTCCTTTTCCCAGATACTCAGAAATATAACTTTGATTCTCCCTTCCTTGCTCTAGAGCATGCAGAATTTCCCCACTTTCAGACAATGCCAGCACTGGGTGAATGTCCCAGTGATTGAAGTCCCTCCCCTTGTGATCAAAAGCAGTAACTCCCTGAATACCCAACTGGAAGAATCAATTCCTTTAACTGAGGTACAGTTTTGACTTCACTGGCTTTATAGAGGATCAATTTCCGGGCTTATTTTTGTAGAAACAAAGTGGGGTATTATTTTAAATTCAGATAAAAGCTTCAGAGACCATGATCATTTGGTTATTTTTGATGTCAAAAATTGAAAAGTCAAATGTGTTGTAAGAGTTTCGGAACAGAATGCAAGTAAGCACATGCAAAAGTTAATCTCCGCTTTGAAGAATGGAGAAAGGGAGAATGTCAGTAATAACCTTTATCTGAGAGATGCCCAGGTCTGTCTGGAATTCACAAATCAAAAACAGATGAGGAGCTGTGTGGAAGCCAGTAGCTGTGCAGAGGCAGATAGAACAAACTGGCCAGGCTATTTAGCTTATGCTAGCTTAGTACAGCTAGACRGCTTGTAGACTTAGTATGCCTTAGATGTAGACACGTAAGCACATGAGCAAAGCAGTGACACRACTCTGTATCCATCCGTGCAGGCATATTCAGTCTCAATAAAATCTGTGCTCTGAAGCCCTCACTTCTGTGATCATTAAGTTTACTCACTTTTTGCTTTAATGATGAAATTAAAAGGTGAACATCTAGTTCACCATCCCTGAGTTATGTCTCAGCCCTATAGAAAAGAAGGTTGTATTGCTGATACTGCTACCTGGGCAACTTTTCTTCCCTGTTGACTTAACAAAATCATGAACAATAATGAATATTCTAAGGAGTCTGCTTTACCCAGCAGTTGTTTTTTATTACAATTGCTTCCTGTACTTCAGTCTGTTTTCTTGGTCAATTGTGGCTGCAGCTGTACACACACAATTCTTTAAAGCTATTCATAATTTGCAATGCAAATTTCTTTTGTGTCTATGAAATACAAAATCATACTGCTCTGTCACAAAGCTTTTGTGAAGGAAAAAACCTGGGATCTACAGCCAGTTCACACACTAAACTTTGTTTAAGAGTCTCTCTTTAAGAGTCTCTCTGTATTCACAAGTGGTTACCAGAAACGTCAAGAAATGTCAACAAATGAATCTATTTTTTGTGTCTGCTTCTGTGTATCTATCAYCTGTGATCATTTAATTGATTATCATTTGCAGACACCTGGAAGCACACATACTCAGGTCTCCTAAATAGTGAACTTCAGGATTTGCAATAGCGTTGTGTTTTGTCTAACCTCAGAGGACTCTGCTTACCTTAATGTAGAGGCTATGCTATGTGACAGTGAATGTAGGGGTGGGGAAACTTGGAGAAGCATTCGCACTAGAAGAATTAGATAGTTCAGTAGACAGTCTCAAAATTCTTGAATTAGTGGTGCCTGAAAAAACTAATTCTTTAAATGCCTTTAGCATGGACAGTAAGTGAAATTCTCAATCCACTATTTTGATGTGATTTTTACTATTCTGAAATGCCAGTGCAGCCTCGATTTCCCCCAAAACTTCTAAAACCACAGCTTAGAGAACTGACACAGAGAAAGGTAATAGAGCCAGACGATGTGCTCGACTGTGCTCATGCAGCAAGGTCTGRTGTGGAGAGGCAGCCCTAAATCAGGCCATACTCGTCTGCGGAGACTCGAAGGAGTTTGGCTGTGTGACACTGGACTCTGTTTGGACATCCACTTCTGGAAGTGTGGGGTTGGTTTTGCAGAAACTTTTCCCTGTGTTGATTTGGGTCTAACTAAAACCTACATAAACGGTGCCAGTCTAGACATCATGGTGAGTGAAGTGCTACTATTTAAACACTGTAGTCAGAAGAGCAGATACTGAAAGGTGAAGGACTGTAGCTGAACTTGGCAAACTCTAAATAGGAATCAGCAGAAGAATTGAAACAGGAGCAGAAAAAAAGGCATGATTGGATTTATTAATCACAAGATGATGCTACCAGTATGCTGTGAAAAAGGCAAATGGTTCAGGAATGGGTGAGAAAAAATTGYGAATAGTAAAAATAGAAGAATACAGAAAGACTTAGCCGTTTCTGGCCACTTGTCAAGAAAGGTGATCTGAAACTGGAGCATGATCAGGGCAGTGAAAATATGAGACAGACACAATTAAAAGATGTCTTGGTATAACCAAGGAAAAAAAAGTGTCAGAACAAGATTGCTTTCAAAGAATATTCAGAGAGTCAGGAGAAAAGGGGAGAGAGGCGAAATATCAAGGAGGGAAGAAGAAGTGTTTAATTGAGCAGGTCAACAGATGAAATCAGAAGAATTTATCATGAATAGATTAGYTAAGAATGAATATATTTATTTTCACTGGAAATATGAAAAAGCTCCCAGTTGACAGAGGAATGATATTTTGGACATTTTGTGCAGTGAAGGAGTGAAAACAGGAAATCCAGCTTAGATGGAGAAAGATAGATGTGTTTACTGTGGCTGCTTATAGTAGTGGGAAGTAGAMTCTGATCAAGATAGTGCTTTTCCAGTTCTGCATGTTGAAATCCTGTGTGAGTAAACAAGAAGATATCAAAAGGASACAATCTGTTTACTCGTGTCTCATTAAAGCCTGTGTGAGTTTGTTTGCATCAGTCCATARTTCATTTGCTTGTAAGCTTTTAAATATAAATTTTTCAGGATAACATAATTGACATTTTAATTCATTAATTGATGTCTTTAAAAAAAACGAGATCAAAGATTTTGAGATGCTCAGTCATTAAGYAAACAGTTCATGAATGTAGCAGTGATATTACTGAATACAGTAAGTATTTGAGATATGTTAAGGAATACATACAATTCAAGATGATCCCTTTAGTACTCAAGAAATCCCCAAACAATGCCTTAGAAAGGTTTTGATTAGATAAAACCACTTCCTGATAAGAAAGATGATTCTATTCATAAACTCTATTCAGTAGAAAGCATCGTAATTTAGGGATTTAAATAATCTAAAAATGTAAAGAATTGGGGTAGTAATTCTGCTTAATTTAGATTCATTTAAACCAGGTGTTTTCCTCAGCCTTTAAAAGACCTACTCCTTTTTACRTGTCCTGAGTAGAAAAGAGTAGTGTGAGGTACTATAAGCTAGATTTCTAGGAGGAGATTCAATCTTGAGTGTAACAAGAAAGATTTTAATATGCAACTTATCCTAATACATGCTGTTTCACATCATACACACAGACCTGCTTTCCGAGGAGGTATCCATCAGCTTTCAGTCAGTACAATTCATGGGACAGTAGATCACATACAGGCAAGGACTGGTGTGCAAGGACTTTTGAGAAGGAAATGAACACAAAGATAACTTTGAGGAAAATACTGTAGTTTGTGCCCTTCATTTGCAGGCTCTTTTTTTTTTTGGTGATGTTTTCTGTAAGTTTTCAATAGAAATTTTAAAGTCAGAGTCACTGGAGATTGCCGTTGTGAAAACTGGTGTGTGAATTGCTGATTGCAGGGATGCTAGCGTGCACCGCAAACGAGGACTTTGAATCTGCAACTTTCCCTTAGCAATGCCTTATTTGGATTGTATACGGAAATCCATAAGCAGGCTATGTTTTTATAAACAAAGGATACCTTCACAAAGACCTCTCCTAGGAGTTTGCTTCAAGACGTAATGGAAAGACCAGTTTGATGTGCGGTAGCCGCTCTCGCAGGAGACTTGCCCCTGCCTCTTGCTCTGCTACGAGGTTTCCTTCTGCACTCGGGGCAGCCACCGGCTCCGAGCCGCTCGCTGCTGCAGCTCTTAGAAGTGCACTGCCTGTATTTTTCTGTGAAAGCCCAGCTAACAAAACGGCAGAAGTAGTAGAAAAAGAAGTATCATTCTTTTTCAAAACGCTGTAGATCACTCACTTAACTCCCTCGTAACCATTTTAATGCCCTTTCTTTCGTTATCCCTCGTCCGCCTTTCGGGTCTAAGCTTTTATCGTTCGTCTTTGTGTTCTACTTTCTCCAATTATTATTTGAGTCTGCAATTGTGTTATTTCAGCAGCTGTAAAGAGACCACTAAGATAGAGTTCATAAAGCTAAATTATATTTTCTCTTCAGGAATTGGCAGCATATTTTACTTCTGCTTAATGCTGTGAGAGATGGGAAAAATAATAAAAAGTGTATTCTTATCAGATGATGCCTCATGGGCCTTTTGACTCTCTCCTWGCTTCAACAGGTTGATAGATGTATACAAAACAGATTAAATTAAGACAGATCCCCATCTAACTCTCTGAAACAGCTATATAGAATCCTTTAGAACTGTAGTAATAGATCATTTTTAAAAAAWTCATAACATTTCTTCAAAAGAAAATCCATAATATTTCTTTAAAGAAAAACAGCTTAAGTTTGAATATTTCACTGAAATTCTCCTTTTATTTGATTCAAGATGTAAATGGTCTGAAATTACAATTACGTTGTTTTGGGCTGTAAACACATAAAAATGAGTTACTTTACATATGAAAGCCAAGAAATAATCTCAGCTCTGCCTTGCTGGAGAGTAATAATGAATCTCTTTTAATATCATAAAAACACATATAAATATCCTCAGTGAGATCTTGCATTTATTGCCATTCTGCACAATTTCAAGTGATCAGGATGACAACTATCCTTAGGTTCTTTCTAATATAAGAAGAAAAGCAAGGGATCTCGATGGTAAGTTTTCAGATGTATATTGCAAGAATTCATAGTTCTGCTAATTTTTATCTAGATCAGCCAAATGCATTTTTCACTTTGCGGTTGCTGACAAGTTGGCAATGACAACACAACTAGTTAACTGTGCAGAAAGAGTATGAACAGTGTGCACTGAATTCAGATCACAGCTTAGAAGGCGTCAACATGCCTAAATCCAAACTGAGCAGCATGAGGGGAGAATTTCAAGTTTATCCTCCATCTCAACTGTCTATTGTTAATGCAAGAGTTCTTGAAGTATCATTGTTTTAATTGTAACTCACTGCTTTGTTAAGTGTAGGCATCGTCAAGTAATGTTAAAATTTACTTCWGGCCTTTGAATTCTATGGTAATATGTTGGGCATAGACATCTTATGTCACAAGGCTTTCCTTTAAGATGCATATCTGGTGGGAGGGTATAAAGAAGACACAACCACACTCTTCTCAGTGGTTCCCAGTGACCAGACAAGAGGCAATGGGCACCGGTCAGAATACAGGAAATTCTGTCTGAACATAGGAAGGTGCTTCTTCACTGTGAGGGTGATCGAACGCCGGAACAGATTGCCCAGAGCAGTTGTGTAGTCTCCATCCCGGAGAAACTCAGAACTCAACCGGGCAGGGTCCTGGGCACCCTGCTCTATCTGACCTGCCCGAGTAGGAGGCTGGACCAGATCTCCAGAGGTGCTTACCTGCCGCAGCTATTCTGTGACTCTTTGAGAACAAAAGCCACCAAATGTCTTCAATATTTTCATCATATTGTTTGAGATAARTTCTCAGTCCAACAAATTACGAGCATGAAAGATCACTCTCTCCTGCCTCCCAGAGAATCAGTAGCGTTGTTTTATCTATAAACTGTTGCTCTGTCCTTTCAGAAATGAACTAGTTCTGCATATATGATGTGTACCTGTTTGGGCAAGATTTGTGTGTATTGACAGTGACTAACACCTCATTCTGCAAGTAAGTGAAGTGAGTGCCACTACATCTGTAGGTACCTGCTTATCAACAACAGCAAAATGTTAAAAAGCAAGTCCTTAATTTGTTCTGCAGAATCTGAGTATAATCTGTGTATTTCACACCAGATTTTTACAGTCCTGTACTGCACTGCACTTCATATTGTTTTTGAATCCTTTTTTTTTTCAACTTCTGGTTTGCTTTTACTTTTCAGTTAGTGGCAGAACCCTTGCTTTGCTTTAATGGGGCCAGGATATTGGTCCAGTATGAGTTACTGATGATTTTAAAGGGCTTCTAAGTGCTTTTAACGAAACAGCGATGTTATTGATTTTATGAAAGCAGGGTTGGCTCACTTAAAAAGCTATGTGCTATTATAGGTAGATGATTAAGTAGGCTTGGAAATTTTAGGAAGAGATAATCTTGCTCTCTGTTCTGTCAGTGTAAGATTATTTTCTGTTGGAGACTGAGTTGTTATTATCTCTTAAACATCATGACAGCACAGTGATTGCTTAAGCAGAAGGTGGCACATTCTTGGGAGAAGAGAAATGTAATCTGTACTTGATGTTCTGATTGAATGTAAATATTATTCATGGCATATAGCTTAGTCTTCTTCCCTAGTGGTTTTATGGCTTGGGCTTCATTGTTCTTCTATTGCTGAGCTACATCGTTTCCCAAATACATCACCTGGTTTGGAAGCACTTAATAAATTCTGGATTGACAGAGTATATGGCTCAGCGAAGCTGGTAACTGTTTATCTTTCAAATTATCTAAACATATTCTTCCCACTCTACTTGCTTTAGTTGTTATATTTGGGTCATAGCATATACTGTACAGGCCTCTTCTGATATTTTTCTGAAAAGAGTTAGTGTTTTAGTAGGTATCCCTAAGAAGGAGAAATAAGCAAAAAGACTGATTCCCTTCCTAWCCCGAGAAGTGTAGGAGGTGGTTTTCAGTGGCAATTACTTATTCATAGAGTAGGAAGTGGTCACCACTTATGTCCAAAGTCAGACTGATCTTGGCCTAGTGTAAAGATTACTGATGTACTATTTGCAAAACTATTTTCATGGATCCAGCACATTAAGCCTTTGAGTGGCTGCATTTCTAACTACTTTGCAGCTACTTTTTTGTCACATACCTGTTGAAGGACATGTCATTACAACATAACAGATCCCTTTGCATAAATACTCATTCTGGGCTGAAGTATGCAAAATAGAAATACTGAAATATATCTTATTAAAGAGATCACTAGCTTCCGACACAAATTCTGAAGATGAATCATGGCCATATTTTTAACGGCCTTGAGTCAAAGTGAGGAGCTGGAAGCTCTGGCACTGAGAAGCTATGCTTTCAGGTTTCAGAGCCCACAGAGCTCTGGACTTCACAAGAATCAGCAGCTGAGAGCTATTAATACAGAGAGGTAAATCAGAGTAATATTTTCTGTTTATTTTGTATTTCTGTTACGCCTTCTTTACAAGGATCTCAGACAACTTCACAGCTAATGACTACAACATTAAAATATTCCTACCTTCAAGTGAGTCTTGTAACTCATTGCATGAGCAATGTCAGGATTGACTAGTTACTGCATGCAAAGCATCATCTGAAAGCTGCAAAGTGTGTGCATTATATCTATACCTGTCAGCACACAAACGTTTTGTAGTTGGAAGTTGTGTTTGTGGTGGGCCTACCTTAGCATTTCTTATAAACCTTTCTTCCAGGAACAGTGCTCAGCTTACTCCGTTAGGGAAATGCTATTTGTTTAATGGAATCACTTACGGTTTACACTGGTGTAAGTGAGACTCGAATCTGGGCCTTGGTCTCTTCAATGCAATTTCATCAATTCTGTTTGATATGAAAGGAATCCGTTATGTTCTTCAGCCATTTTTGAAGCAAAATATTTGAGTGGTTCAAGGCAGTAAAAGAGGTCTTCACTCCTGAAGGTAGCTTTAGAACTGAAACCTTGGGTTGGCAACCAAATCTCTTACTATGTTGTTTTCCAGGAGTTATTTATTTTTCATGGACTGTGATCAGTGGTGAGTACTGATAATGACAGCAATGATTTCCAAGTTAAAAGATTAAAATATAAAAGTTAAGAATAATAGATTCCTGTGACTTTAGACTGAGCGCTATGAGTTTAAACATTCTTCTAATTCAAAACGTTTTGCTTTTAAATCCACACCTTGATGTTGATCTGACAGTGGTGTAAATGAGGAGGTCAAAGAGTATCTCTGATGTAAAATCAAAGTGAATTCAGAAGCATACTCCAGGTACTGAAATAGTGTAAAATATAGAGTACATAAACATAACAAATAGCTAGCAAATACAAAAGTATATCAAATGCCAAATGTCTGCAATACTGCAAATTAACTGCTATGACAGGAGTGCTGGCAGTGATATTCAGAATGGAACTCGATTACAGAGATCATAAAATAATCCTTTCCCTTGATCTTTGGCTCCTCCAAACTAGAAGAGGCAGAAAGAGCTGGCTCTGAACAAACAATCTTTTATCGATGATGGATGCAGCACTGGTCTTTTCAGTAAAACTGCTGATTTACTAATAGGAAAAAAACAAATCTTTTCTGATGACACCTACCTCTCTAACCTGCTAATGAATGCACAGATGGGAATCTCTGTGACTGTGAATGATGAAACCAGTCTAGAGAAATAGCAGCAAAGCCTGCCTAGAACTAATATTGCAACATGCAGTAACGTCACCAGCATCCCCCATTAGGACATACTCATTTCTTCATGCCAAGAATATGACCTGTGATACTGCATGGTTTGATTAAATAGAAGTGCCTTTTTCCAACAAAAAGTATACAAATGCGAAATCTGCCCAGTGAAGCCTGGACAGATTTAAATTCCTGACACTTTCCTTTTGTTACACTGCCAGCAAAAGTAAGGGATGTACTAGTTTTTAAAAGAACAGATTACATGTTGGATTTTGAAGGGAAAAGTATTTTTTTTCCTTTGTTTTACCTGGAAAGAGTACACACAAGAATGTATTTTTAAAAATAGTAATTTCCCCTTATATAGGAAACTTCATGCAGATTTTGATGCTGGTCATTTTTATCTTTAAGGATGTAAATCAAAAATAATTGCAACAAGTGAGTGATTTAAACTTGTATAAATTACTGATACAAACCAGTTAAAACATGCAAGTAACAATAGAATCAGACCTTGACTAGTTCGTGGAGAAGGTATGTATAGCTCAGAAACTTACTTGTAGAATTAAAATAGTGGAATCGTGTTTGCAATAAGTCAAGTACATCAAAAGATCAAAACTTATCAATGCTCAGGAAATGATACCTTTTTTTGTAAGTCAAAACTGGAGGACTTTTGGGTGCATCTTCTCATCAAACACTGCCTTAAGAAACAATACTCTTCTGGCATGTGTTTTCTCCTCAGTAGTCTACAAAGGCAGTTTGGTAGGATGGGTAATTTTACAATTTCTGCATGGAAACATTCTTATCCATTAATCCTTAGATCACAACCATTGAATATAAATACTTGTCAAAAACAGCCAATAAAACTACAAAATAGGAATTAGTAAGAGCATTTTTAGATTAAAATTTCTAAGGCCTGGAAAGAAGTAGCATGTAATCTCAGTACCTTCACAAGTGCTGTAGCACTCTGAAGAGGATTTATTCTGTTTTGTTTGAAGAATGATAGCATAAAATACAAGGGAGAGAAGCTGTTATTCAGAGGCAGGATTTCAGAATAATCATAATCCACAACTTACATACATAAATTTAATTGAAAGTTCATTCCTTTTTTTTCTGATACCTTTTAATCATCAGTGCTTTACAATACTTCTCCTTGAAGTGGCAAGCCATATTTGAAACTGCTCATTCTGGTTATAAATTGGGACATTCAGACAGTTTCAGCAGTTGCTCTCATTTCTAAATACTGAAACAAATGACTGCTCTCATTTAACCTTGAGGTGCATGATTTTTTAAATGTTGGTCTTGCCTGTAACATCCAGGCATCCAGACATCTTGTATAGTACAAGAAAGATAGAAAGTTGCACTTCCTGAACTCTTGAAAAACGAAAGCTGTTTTCATCCCTTACCCAATAGAAAGATTTGTGTGAAATCCCTGAAACTGTGAACAAGAGTTTTTAGCACTTCCTGTTCCCACTGATGTCAACAGGTCTGCTGAGTAATTTGAAAAACGCCACTCTTCTTTGACTTCGGTGTCTAATTTTAGACATCTCTGTTTCCAGTGGGAAAAAATAGGCAGGCATTTCCATACGTAATTTGAATGCTGTGGTTGCAAAGAGTATTTGCATCAGAGGACTGAGAAGTAAAAATTCACACAGTTGATACAGTGACTTGAATGAAGGTAGGGTTCAGGTGGAACAAAAGGATTGCTTTTCCTTCCCTCCCCAAAGTGCTCCAGCTGGTTGCCTTTGTCGTATGAGCTCCTAGATGCAGTTTCCATATTCAAGAGGAAAAAGAGAAACAACCACCCAGCCTCTAGTATATGACTTACTTTTGAAAGAAGCACGTATTAGTTTCAGATCTTGATAACTTGGAATATTTGTTAAATCTTGCCTGGAGCTGTATGTGAAAAGTGTGAATCATAGTAAATGGCACCTGCTATCTCAGCTTCCTTTTTTAGAACATGCACAAATTATTTATTTAATGGTTATATAAGCACAGTGTAAGTGTGTCTGATTTATTGCTACTGTTCTGTAGCTGCAGAATCTCTGTTCTGTGCAGCAGCATTTAAATGACCTTTGGGGTATACAGTGTATTATTCCATTAGCAACAAAGCAAGCTTTGGGCAATAATAGAAATGCTAATTTATTTGTATGCACAATACTTTATATTTTTGATCAGCTGCTTTTACAGCTTCAACAAGTTAGAGACCCATCAATAGCTGACTTTGAGACTGACAAACTGAGTAATACGTTGTACATACTTGTTGCTGGACAGAGAAAGAAAAATGTTAGTTTTATTTTTGGGGCCTTTAAATTCAGAGAACTGGCTAAAATCAATTTATAGTTCAAAGAGAGTGGATGATGCCTACACTAAGTGGTAAAATTGCTTCCACTTTGATAGAGTGCATTAAAATACAACACCAAGGCAATAGTCATTGATTTGGAATAAAATGGGAAGTGAAGGTAGGTTTATCAAATGTAGGAGGTTGAGGAATAATTTGACAGATTTCAAATCAAGCAAGTTCATCTGGAATACTTAGAAAAAAAATTAAAAGAAAACCGAGGAACCAGACCTAATAATTGCTGTTAGTAAGGAATAAATGTCAGTTCACTAAGTAAATTACTCTTGGCTGCAAAAAGGGGACAACTGTCCAGACTGTCCTTAGAGAACTGTACATTGAACTGTGAGAATTTATATAAAAATATATAGAGAATTTATATGGAGAACTTCATAGCAAGCAAGATCATAAGAATGATGAGTGGTTGCTATCTATCACCACTTCCTGCCTGAGGTCAGGGCCCAGCTTTTCTTATTACAGCAGAAGACTTTTTCTAATGATCAGTCCTTGGAGATTAATAGGACTAGCTGATTTTCTGAACTTCCTGTGGAAAAATGCTATTAAAGCTATGAAAGACCCTATGGAAATGTTTTAATTATCTATTAAATTATTGTTTTTAATTGTTGGTATAGTTGTTCTTACATGACACTTTGTTTATCATCATCTTCACAGGTCACCTTGGAGTACAGATGCCTTACAGCGAAAGAATCAGAAAGCCAAGGTGTTACTGGCATGTGTCTTACTGAGAAGGAAGGAGCATATTTCGGAATCGTGCCAATGCTCTGGCAAAAATACAGGTGTCATGATTTATACCATCTACTAAGTCTTGGTGTGAAGAGTTCTCTCTAGTGGCAAATGAGATAGATAGTGAATCTATTTAATTTCAGCTCTCAGAGCTAGGTATTCCTGAAATGAGACTTCCTAGCTGTTCATCAGGTAAGAATGTTCACAGTCAGAACAAAAGTCTTCGGTGATTGATTATAAAGTGCATTGTATTTTAATGCCACACTGTTTCACGTTTTCTTACAGCCATTGTCTGCAAAACTGTTTCAAAATTCCAAAAATCATAAAGTACCTGGTCTGGGGACTTTGGTACAGACTCTGCCATTTCCCAAAAAGCCTGCTGGACATCGGCCACAAAGGTATCCAGTGTAAGGTGGTTTCCGATCAAAGCACAGGACTCCAGGGAAACACGGCCTGTTGGCACAGGTGGTAGTATATGACAGAGGTGCTGTGTGGCCTAAAAAAAGAAGTTCCAGCACTTTTAAAAATGATAATTTCTCAAATCACATGTATATGTTAAATATGACTGACTGAGCTTGGCTAAAGCTATACAGCTGCTTATATTCTTTTAAAATATAATTAATGCAGAATGTTCCCAACCTTGTGCCAAACATTAGAATGTCCTGTAGGCACAGTGGAACATAACATCTGCTTCTCATTAAAGCAAGATTTATTAGTCTTCTAATTACGTGTTTTCAAGTTTATTAGTCAAAGTTACTTGGCATTTATTATGGATATTACAGAAATTGTAATTTTTGGCATAAGTGAGAGATTAGCTGAGAATGCAGATATCCATTAGTTCTTTTATGATTAGCTTCTTATGATGAAGGTAATCATCAAACTTTCCAGTGCACATAGTGTACCTTTAAAAATACCCCGTCAAGTACATATGTTTCTGATCGAGAAATATCCATAATGTGTCAAACATTGTATGAAAGGAGACTACTTTAATTGACATAGAATGATGTGCAAAATCCAACTCTGGTAGTATATAGTATTTTATTACTTATGGTATCGCTAAATAGCAAGTGCATATGAAGTGCCAGGGACATATTTAATGATGTCAAAACAGAGAACAGATATATAAAATCTTTGTGATGGTTATAGATCTTTTTTAATTGTCTCCAGTGAGGTCTGTATCATGATTCTCAAGCATTTCCAGCATTATTCTTGCACTTTGCCTGCCAAAATATGATGGATGCTTGTAAGAGACATAAGAGGCATATTCTGATTAGGTCATGGCTTGCCTGGCACAGATATACAGATGAAGGTGAGAAAAAAATAACATTTTCATTTACATTTGCCCTACATAAGAAATACTCCCAGTCTCAATTCTTCCACTCATTACTTTCACTAGAAAATCAACAAAAAATGCAATAGTTATTAGAACTGGGCCTACGTAAGAGGAATGTGGCTTTCTGTTTCAGAAAGTGTTTAGTGCTCCAGCTCCCATTGTACTAACTGCAGCGCAGATGTTCTGGGAKAAGCACGTGCCACAGCCGTGTTCATAACTTAAGAATCAATCTTTGTTTATGTTCAAAACTCAGTCCTCATTCAGTGACTTCCAGTGCAATGCTGAACTAAAATGTCAGCTACGCTTGGTTATGGCAAGTTCCTCTAAGCTGTTATTCCTATTATCTTTCTTTACATTAATCAGTAAGATTGGGAGTGATTTTGTTCCTTCTTGGAAGCAATGAGATCTCTAGTTGAGCCTGGCTACTGTGATTACTGTTACTCTAGTGGCTCTCTTACCATGTCAGTGTTTAGCAGTAATACATGGTGTGATGTACTGAGGGGGTTTTGTTTTTGTTTTTTAGCTCTATCTTATTGATGTATTACAAGCAGTTAGCTTATGTTTACTGTTAAGATGGTAAAGTGTATGATCTCTGAATACATAAACTGCAACATCTGAAAGAGATTTTGTATCATTGTATACCTACCATGTGTATCACTTTTAATGTCCTTAATTGCAGGAGAATACTTGGCCTCTATGGGTTACACTGGTCGTTCAACCTCAGTTGTGTTCAGCTCACCTTTGCTGTTCTTACCGTCAGTGATGGAATCTTCTGTAGTGTCAGCAGCAAGCACAGCTGTAATAAGACAGTACAGAGACAAGGAAACAAGGTATTAAGAGCTTAGCTGTGATTGATGATAAAAAGCAATGGTAACAGCAAATCAGATAACCTGACATAAGTGTATTCCTGAAGCCAGCCATCAAACAAGCACAGGCAAATCAGATGAGTCAGCTGCTGAAATGCGGGAAAGCTTTGACAGAAATACAGAAAAAATTACTTTGCCCAAATTCACTAAACTTAAGTCATCCAAGAGACATACTAAATATGCATAGTGATCTTTTATTGAGCTGAGGGTAGGCAGTGTGGTTCCTTGCACAAAGATGCTACACTGCACACTGGGACCTGTGGTCTGTCAGATTCCTGCTTCCCTCTGAAAACCACATTGTACATGTTTGTTGGCTTCGATTACCTCACCTGTCAGATCTGGACACTCCAAAATGCATGTGCTAAATATACATGGAAGTAAAGGGGAAATTTGATTGCCAGAGATGTTAAAAAATATTAATTCCTACCTAAACTTAAGAGAATTTCTCAAAGGATTTAGGGATTGCAAACTGTACRTGGATATATGTTGTGAGGTAAACAACTATTGCTCTGGGTCTCTGGGTGATGCAGATGCAGAATCAGYTTTGAAATGACCCAGTGTTACCAACTAATAGTGAAGAAAACATTTTTGTACAGACATTTGCAATGTGACAGGAGGATATTCTGTAAAGTGACAAAGGTAGTCCTGACCCCAGAACCTCTGAGTTACAGTGAATCTTTTTACATCAGATTTTTTTTTGTTCTGTCCGTCAATATGAGGAAAAGTTATTATCTGCACAGTTCATATCTATATCTTTTGCTTTTTGGATTTATTTGGAAACACTAACAAGCAAAACAMAAAACACTTCAGATACTTATTTTCTCTTCCTTGTTGACCAAATGTTATTTTTAATGAAGGCTTGTGTGTGTACAACTGAAAAAAAAGCAGAAGCATAGAGAGTGTGAGTACGTCAAATCCTGTTCACCTGAAGGGTCTCAGTACTGCATAAAGTCAACATAGCCCSTTGACGAGGGGCTTCTAAAGGCTACCTTAACAGCAAACATTGACAAAGTTTAAAATTGTTCCTGGCCTTTTCCTGCACTGGCTGGGAACTTTATATCAAACATGAGCTCAGCAGCTAAGGATTGTACCCTCTAATGAAAACATAACTCATGCATGGAGGTGAAATTCAGATATATGTGAAGGATTTCCACATGGACCTTCTTCCTCTTAAACTAGGAGCTGCTTGTACAGCTTTTCCCAAAACAAAAGTAATCCTATGGGTGCTTCAGCAGTGGTTCCCCAAGTAAATGTCTATAAATACCTGAATGGAAGGGTGTCAAGGGAATGGGGCTGGACTCATTCCAGTGGTGCCAAGMGACAGAGGCAATGGCCACAAACTGAAACACRGGGAGTTCTGCCTGAATATAAGGAAGAACTTACTTACTGTGAGAATGACAGAGCACTGGAACAGGTTGCCCAGAGAGGTTGTGGAGTCTCCTTGTCAGGAGATACCAAACGCACCTGGACATGATCTTGTCTAACGTAGTAGGTGACCGTATTTGAGCAGGGAGKTTGGACTRGATGATCTCCAGAGGTCGCTGCCAACCTCAACCATTCTGTGATTCTGTGATATATTTTGGATGCTGAAGAACCTGTGGAACATCCTTGGCAAATTGTATGGCTGGCATCTTAAAAAAATACCTTTTTGTATGCTAAGGTGTTCATTCTAATCAAAATGAAACTACCCTGCAGTGAGAAATAGCAAAAGAGACCCAGGTTAATATAACATGGTAACAGTCTCGTTTGTGTATTTGAAGGTCCAATCTTAAAGTAAGTGGCACAGTATTCGTTAAAGGGAATAGAAGTAGAATTGGACCCATTCTTTTCCACCATCTACAAAACAAATCGTGCAAAACACTTACATGTGCAAGTTTTACCATTTCCCTCCATCCCAGGGGGGCAAATTCCACATATAAATGATCCAAAGGTGTTCAGACAAGACACTCCAGGAAAACAAAGATTCTCTTCACATTCATTCCTGTCTTCCTGACAAGTAAGCCCTGTGGCAAAAACAAAGAGGAGGTTAATAATCAGGGAAGATTCCCTRTTTATTCCTCAGCTCAAATGTTCAAGCAGACTGGGGCTTACCTCTCAACTGTAAGCTCATTACAGGGTATGTCACTCATGTTAGTGCCAAATTCCCTACAGTCTCACTTAAACCTGCTTTTATCTTACTGTTTATTACTGTCATTATTGGCACCAGAAATGCTGAACTTGAGATTACGGCTCGTAGAAAACTATGCATATTAAAGAAATGATTTCCCATGCATTTCATATTGCTGCTGCTACTTYTGTTGTATTGTTTATGTGAGATCTTTGTCATATACTTCAAAAGCCAGTGTCACCGTTTTGGCTTTAGGAGATTGAGAGCCATGTACTAACATGTTGTGCTTCTCATGTTTTGTGAACCTCACATTACTAAGAGTTTATTGTATACCAGCCTGATAGAGTCTGGCTAAAGGTAAATTCTACCAAATAATCAGATTTTTAAAAGTAAGGTTTTCCTATTTAAAATCAAACTTTGGACAGCCATTCTGAAAATACCTTTACAGTGCTTGTGTTCAAAAGATAAGCTACTATAGAATTTGAACCCAAAACAGTGCATCTGGGTTATTATTGATATTGGAAATAGGCTTTTAAAAATTTTTTTAGAGTAAGTGGTATTCAAAGTTACAGTTCCAGATGACATGGATRCCTATAAGGCTAGCTGACCTAAAACCTAAAATGACTATCTCAACAGCAAATGAACGAGAGAAATCAAATATAGTATTGTTAAATACAGCCTCGGGCTTCAATATGCCTACTGCTGTTTCTGTGCTTTTGAGGAAACTTGCTTGGCTGTTGCTGATTGCCAGAATAGGCAGTTCTGATAGTTCTTAAGCTAGCCCATACCACTTCTGTTAAGGCAGGCTTTTTGTCCCTTGCAGGAATACACGAGAAGACTGGGACATTTACTGGTGAGTCTGGGCGTGTATTTCAAGGCATAACTTAAGGTAAGGATAGAATGACTTGTTGCATATCAGACGTTCAGCCTTATCATGAAAGAAAATTTAGGAATAAAAGAATATTTTTTCTTCAAAACACAGATTTATCTTAGTGGAATGAATTACAGAATGGTGAAAACAGAAGATTATTTTTCATCTCCTACAATATAATCATCTTTCACTGCTTTAGCACCCCCAGATAGCTTCCACTTGTCTTTGCAGGTTGAAATAGCATCTCCGTGTAAGAAACTCAAAATGAAGTCTCTCCTGATTGAGTGGCCTAAAACAGCTAGCGTCTTCACCCTCTCATTGCCAGTTTTGTCTTGGGGAAAAAGAGCAGCAGAACAAAAGTTGTGGCCCTTTCCAGGTGCCATCTGAAGCTAGATGGTTCTGGTTATGCCTTCTTCATGCTTAGGGAGGCCATCTCAAGCTAGATGGTTCTGGTTCTGTCTTTCAGGTGCCGTCWCAAGCTAGACGGTTCTGGTTATGCCTCCTTCGTGCTTAGGGCGGCATCCCTTCTTGCTTCATGTAAGTTAAACATCAGCTAGTATTGTGGGGATTATCTCACTTTTTTCTACTTGTTACACTTTTGGGTTACTAGTTGTGTTGTACAATTTAATAAGCACATTTATAACATCAGRCTGTTTCTCTCTGATACAGTTCTCTGATGACGCATTGGGAAATCAATAGATACCACATAATGGAAAATATTATGTGAATTACTTTCTGATTAGATTAGTAATTATTTTCTTTCTCTGAATATTATATAAAGACTAAACATGATACTACAGACAGTGAAAGTGGGAATGAAGTTCCTTGTTTGAGTAACAACAGCGACTTCCCCTTCATTTCCCTCTTCTCCCTCCTGCACAGTGTCTGTTTTACAGGGGACTGTGTTAAAAATCTCAAAGAGGAGAGAATTACAAAAGGCAAAGGAACATCATATGTATCATGCTAAATAAAAAATCCACTCATCTGAATTTTGTAATGTAAAGRTGGAACTATGTAAGCACTTAATTTCACTCTTGAAGAAATTTCATTTAAAACAATATCTGATCAATTTTATCTGATCTGCTGTAATCCAGCAGAGGCTGAGGACAAATGTTTGGAAAGCCTGAAACTAGGCTTAAGGATGTTGAAGGAGTAGCCGAAATGGACAGAAAACTGCCTGCAACAAGAAGTGTGAATTATTATGTTTGCATGACCTCCAATGCACTGCACCACAAGGGAGTCTCAATTCTCTTGACACTGCTACAATATGGATAAAAATGATAGGAAAAAAAAGATCTCCAGGTTTCTAGGTTGAAACATGTRTTTCTGTGCCAGCTTTATTTCCCTGTCCCTTGGGAAATTGGCTGAGAAGATAAAGTCCTTTTATGCTTAGAGAGGAACTGACCACCTACAGATGTAGAAAACAACTTTTAGAATGTGTTCACGTTAAGTTGACTCTAAATCAAACAGTACCTAAGTTTGAATCACATTTAGGGATTCTGTGATTATTATGTACTATGAATAAATCTTGATTTGTTTGGTTTCCTGAAAAGTAAAGTGAAATTATAGGCCCCTTATTTTTTTCTGCATAATTTTACATTAATAAATGCATTCATGGTGAAAAAAAGAATGGTTTTGTGATTAAGATACAGTTTTCAAGGATGGGTTCTGTTCTCAAGCAGATGGTACTCTTGCTTTCAGTGACCGTAAAGGAGAAACAATAGAAATTCTCATTAATAGTGTTGAAGGAAAATGAATGAAGCTTTGAACACACAATGAGATAAACATGTATAAGTCTCCACAGAAGTAACATGTGTAAGTCTCTACAGAAGTTCAAAGTATTAATAATTCTGGAGTTGTCCTTCTCTCAGATTTTCTAATGGGTTTTGTCCTGCATCGTTCCCATTCCTATATTATATACTTATATTCCCTGAGATACACAGATGTGCTTGGATTGCTACTCTTCAGCAACACCTTGTTCCCTATGCTTCTTCTCTTGCAGTGGTGTTTGGGAAGCTCTTTTTTTTCTGCTACTTGTTCATTGCCATTTGTACAGATCTGATGCTGAAACGGTGTTGTCACTTGAGCAGTATAGCATTGCCTTCTCATTAGATTATTGATGGTTTTCTGGGGAATTGAGACATAAACACAGCATCAGTGATGAGCTTTTATTGTTGTCACAGAACCTGCCCTGAAGTAAAATTGTCTACCTCCCAGCTGGCTTTCAGCTGCACTTGCTTATAATTTTTCATCCTCTATTAAAACTTGGAGATACTTTCCTGCTTCAGTTAATCATATCTTTATTTTGTTGTTTTTTATTTTGCTGTTTTATATTTTAGTATTTTGGACCAGGGAGACAGAGCAAAAACCATACACATTTATTTAAATTTACAAGAAATAAAGGGTTCAGGAAAATCTAGTTTTTCCTGGGTCATCAAGGTATTCTGCACGCTTATCTTCAGAGTCATGTTGTAGCTGTATGTTACTTTCAAATGTGTTATTTTTAAGTGCTGGATATTTCATTCTTTTTTTTCTTTTTTTCTTCTTCTCTCTCTCTTTTTTTTTTTTTAAAAGAATGAAAACCAAATTTCTGAAAATACTCCATATGAATTTATAAACAATGTGTTGTAATTCTGGCAGATGTTTTATGTGGAATAATAGAGCTTGATTTCATTCCATCTATATGCAGTACTGCAGAAAGTGAGAAAAAGGGCAGCAATGTGAAACTGATGAGATAGATCAAGCAATAGTAACAGATCCACAGAAGATAGGAACTCATGGAATTTCTTTCTATTCATTTAATCCAACTCCTTGTAGGCAATGAAGAATTGTTCTATTGTTGAGTGTTTAATCAAAAAATGCCTAAAAGATTCCTACATTTCCCTATTCTCGTAGGAATATTATTTCTGGGGAATTCAAGACAATGACATTCTACATAAGAGTTTTTTTTTCTTTTTCTTTTTTTTTGTATTTTGATCAAACTTTCTAAGTTTAGTCTCCGTGCTTAAGCTTAAATATTTCTGGATCAATAGACTCTCTGCTGGCATATACACACTCTGGACACCAGCTTGCTTTTGTTGAATGGTAGCATTACTTGGAGTCTGTACCATCTAGGRATTACATAGATCATCTAGACCATGTTTCTGAATTCCCATTTTTCAATTACTTTTGCTTTTAATTYCTGCTGGAATTCTACAGGTAATGGAATCTAAACCAGCGATCCCATGTGACGGAAGCAAACTAAAAAAGTTTCAGGAATTGCTGAAGGAGAGAAAGGCTGTTTTTTCCTATATAAGTCCACTGAATAAAAGCAGTTCATCTTTCTTGTTTAAAATGGAGGTTCTTGCATGTATACAGTATATGTAGCAATAATTTGTGCATCTGATGTGACATCTACTTGGTTTTCAAAGCTATAGTACTGTACAGCAGCAAATGTTATTGGTCTCATGAATTCACGTGTGCTTGGTATGTGAGCTTTTTCAGTAGGTTCAGGTACTGAAATAAGAGCTCGACTTAAGATACAAAATAAGAGCTCAACTTAAGATACTGATTTTTTTTTCTTAACTGTTATTTTGAAATGATTCTGATCCGAGATGTATTTTAACACAGTTTCACTTAGCACCTGATTTGAATCAGGCATGAATGTGTAGTAACACAACGTCATTACTTTCTAGTGACTGTTCAGTGGCCTGTGTAAATGAATGACTTTTCTTCTAAGTGGCACTGTTGTTAGCAGCCTTGGCAGAAAGGCAGAGGAAGGAATGAGGATGCATCCTGGATGTAGTGTGAAACTCGGACTAAGCGTGAAGCTGGTCTTCGTCTGCCTTCCATTTTAGCCTCCGCTTGACGTACACATTTCTGGCTTACCATTAGGAGTAGGGGGTCCCTGAATAGATTGTTCTACCGGTGAAATATAGCTTCAAACAAAAAGGTCCTATCAGTGATTGGCAGGATGGATCCATCTTTCAAGGTGATCAGGCAGCCACCTGGCAACGTGACTGAAAAGCTATAAACAATTAGTAGCCTACGTAGGCACTCTTAAGCAGGTGAAGTCTAATGAAGTAAGCATAGCCCAACATACACATTGATACTGGGAACTGTGAGCTAAGCTGATCACACACACTAATAATATAAATTGCATGAAAGTTGCGTGTGATCTCTTTCTCTTGGCATTTACATTTTTTACTTCATTCTTGATTACTGTATGTCTTGCGTCCACCTGTTTTGTCTTCACTGCATTTTTTCTCTTAACTCTTCTTATTCTTGCTTTTCATTTGGTATTCCTCAACAAATCTTTTGTTACAGTGATCATCCTTCTTCTCTTAAAACCTCCTGCATCTCTTAAAACAATATTGTGGTCAGCCTTGAGGAAGAAATTTGAAAGGTTAGATTTTGTTCCATCAGTGTGTCTGACAACTCCATGGGCTTGTCCTTTTCTAAGGCTTAAACTTAGTGAAGTTTCAGCTGGTACAAAATAACAATTTATTTTTACATACTTTCCATATCTACTTCTCTTTCCTATACTTACAAAAGTAATTTATTTCCAATTTAGTTCCTTGGTTTAGTGTAATAAAATCTGTTGGACAGCAAGAGTATCCTGAAACTTCCCTCTTTCCTCTTCTACTCATTTTTTGCCTGGCTCATCGCATGGATAGGCAGCTGGGAAATTAGCAGGTAGAAACTGAGATCAGAGTGGTTYACAGCATCTTTGAATGATCATTTCAGGATCATAGGGCCCTAGGTCAGTTTTTCTTCCTTGAGCATGGATAGTTCAACTTTTTAWGCATTCTCTCTTTATTTACAACTAAGGCATGGGAGCAGAAGGTGAGGCATCTATAGCCCATTTGACAGATGCTTGTGGTCATACTGCACTCTAAAAAACTTGAAGCACAATCTGCAGTTGAATTAGAGCTGGAAAGAATGATGTGTTACCTTCCAGTCCAAGGGGACATTTACAGATGTAGCTGTCCACACTGTCCACACATATTCCACTTCCACATGGATTTGATTTGCAGTCATTAATATCTTCCTGGCAGAATTCTCCATCAAATCCATTTGGACATAAACACAGATATTCACCAAGGCCTGGAGGGAATTTGATATTGGTAACACATGTTCCACCATTGATGCAGCTGCAAGGCTTCACTAGGACCTGAGGAGGGCAAAAGGGAGTCAGGATAAGATTATTCTGAGTAATCACAGTTGAGAGTCCTTTGTTACCCTTTAGGAAAGGACAGATTTACAGTACAAATATGTTGCACAGTATTATGAAAGCTTAATTTAACCAATTTYCTTTGTCTTGGTAGATGATCACACACTCAGTATATTTATGTGACTGAAAGTTTGACTTTAAAGGGATTTCTTTTTATCATTTATGGGCACATTCTAACTTCTTACAAGAAGAAAAAATCCTATTTGCTATAACAGCAGTTGCTAAATAGTATCTGAGGGCAGGATTTGTTCCTTATTCTTAAAGGAAGAAACAGGAAATATTTTCTCTTGTGCTTGCTTATATATCCTCTTTATGTTTTCACCATCAGAGGTGGCTCCCAGGCAGCAGCATGACTGTGGCATTCCATAGGTAGTCTCTATTCCAAGGAAGAGGGATCTGTAGTTATGCTACCTATTAACAAGGAAAGCATTTCRACAGATTTGAATATCTGCATTATTGCATCTCACTAAACATAGGTCTAGCTTGAAATATTTCTATTTCAGTCATATCCAGAGTCTAATTTCTCCTTTGCAGTGTGGGTTCAGCAGATTGGTATTTTTGATGACAGTTGTTTAAATGAGTAAAGATTTGAATCTTTAGCAAAAAGTACTTTTCCTCACAAAAATGCCCTATGTTAAGAGACTGCATCTCACTTTATTAGCTCATGCCATCACGGGATTAAGGCTAGGCTATAATGTAGAGACAAAGCAATGCACAGGCTCTCTCAAGAAACTTAAACTGCGGAGTAATGATATAAGAGCAAGGTACCCTCTAAAAATATAATTGAGAATGAGTTATAATCTCCCTTTTATAGCTAAGACTTGGTCTTTTATGTTATGTGCTTTTTTCTACAATCCCAAAGCAGAATGTGAATTTTGAAGCAGATTAATGAACCATTAACAGGCTCTGCAAGAGTATTCTTTTAAACAGCAATCAATAGCACTCTCTCTTGTTCATTACATACATAGTTTCTGTGTTCTCAGAGATATTTATTCCATTAATTGATCATTATTGTTTTGCTGGGTAATACACACTTACAAGGAAACAGCTGAAATCTTAGTTTTTAAGACAGTAATGAATTATTAACTATAATGACAATTGCACTAAAGCAATGACGTGATAAACAGGTATTTTGTTTTTTTTTTTTCTTTTTTTTCGGTTTTTACTTAAAGTGTTCATTGCCTTACCTCAATAGAGTATCTGCTCTGTGCATTGCATTCATCCGCCACAGTGAATTCAAAGGTCTGCATTTCTTCTGAATCAACTTTCCAGATGAGAAGGCCAGCGGGAGAGAGCCTGGCRTCCTGTGGCCCAATGTCTAAGATGAATAGTACAGCTGACCCTTCTGGATCCACTGCTATTAGCTGGTAAACAAAATTCTCACCAATAAATGTCAGCAGCTGGCTGGAGGGGRCTTGGAACACAGGAGGCAGGTTGTCTAAACAGCAAAAAAGAAATCACGATCACATAAAGTTTCTCCCATGTAAACATTCACAATGCAGATCTTTGTAGGAATGTTTTTAATGAATAAAGTACTGAAATATCCTGAGACTGATGAAGTTACTTAGATCTTAGAGGCAGCACACAGCTTTACCAGAAGCTCCAGTTTCTTCCTCCCTTTTTTCTCATCTCCCATACTGAACTTCTCTCCTATAGTGAACTTTGATTACTTAAGAAGTGTTTCTGATAAACAACAGATAAGACATAGCATCTGTAACCTCCTATTACTCTACCTCCCCCAGTTCTTACTAAAACATCAGTTATATCTGTAATAATTACATATGTAAATTTWTTCTACCATCTATTTATTTATCTGTCTATCTAAAAGTAAGTAAACTAATTCTCAAAATGATGAATTACAAATGAATCGGGTAGGCAACTCGGGAGAAAAACATGTAAATTATGTGGATTCTAGTGAATACATGTGAGTAGTAGTTGAGTCTGAGCAGTTTTACTGAATTCAGTCAGACACCTTAGGAATCTTCTCAGTGCCAGTACAGGTACATCAGTGATACAGGGACAGTAGTACATATCCTGTCACTGTTGTCATTGTTATTCTTAGTATGGTTGTTGTTTATATTCAGTATTTCCTTAATGAAGATGAAAGCCCAATTGTACTCAGCTATTTTATAGTAGGGACAAATATGGCCTGAAGATACTTATAATAAAAATAAGTAAGGAGCACAAGGTGGAGAAGAGAAGTAATACATTTTAAAATTGGAGATAAAGGCAGAGAAAGATCACTTGAGTACCCTGAGGAGACAGCAGCTCTGTGCAGGGCTAGGAATTTCATTTCAGTGACTTACGCCTGCTCAGTCTCAGGCCATCTTTCTCTTCCTTAACCATCAGTACAAATTAACATGTACTGATATTTAATGGAGTCTTCTCATAGAATGTAATCCGTCCATAGTTTTGTTTAACTTAAAACATTTCTACTTCAGAGGATTAATTTCAAGCCATATTCTAAAACTAGGAGRAAATGTTCTCATAAAGAGTGCTTGTGTCTTTGCATTATGCTTTTGGGAAGTGATTTTTTTGTGCCTGAAGATCCTCTTCTAAAGTTTTGCTTTCAGTAGCTTGTCTCACATTATGCAGTTATTTAAATGTGTCTCTCTACTCATTGCTGCTCTGCTATCAGAGCTTTCAAAACTGCTTGTCCAGCAGATTGTCATGGCATAACTGCTGAAAGCTTCCATCTATTAATTTACCTCTTACTTYGCAAACATTCAAACCGTGGAGCCCATAAAGGTTGTGCTAGAAGCAATCAATGAAGTATTCAGTGGGTTTGCATTTACAGATAAATGCAAAGGTGTTAACTGGATGGAGGATTACAAGAAGTTATAGGCACAAAAGACCATAAAATGAGAAGCTCTTAAAGCAGTTTGTGAACAAGAGTGTTTTTAATTACACTGAGGCATCCTGTATATTCAGTGAATATGTATATACTCACAATTACTGCACTGCTTTTTAAAAGGTTCTGACAATTTTGAAAACAAGTCTGATGAACCCTTTCATTTTGATATTTTCAAATTTGAAATTACTGAAATGTGAACCATGGTTTGTTCCACATCTCCTAAATCATTTCTAGCCTTATAGAATTAAAAAAAAATGCAGTTTTTGCCTTTTAAGTCATTTTCTGAACTTAAAAATGGAACTATCTCAGTATTAATAACACGTCTGTCTATGTACGAATCAGAATCARCTCATCCCTAGAGATAATACTGCTGTGGCCAATACAATACAAAGATAGAAAGGAGGCAAGGTGTGTGTGTCAGAGGCGAAATCTCTTATTAAACTAAATTATATTTTTAGGGAAAAAGAGAGATACTTTCAGGCGCTCAGGCTCTTCAGGACTGGCTTACCCTTAGACATTTTAACTACTCATCCAAATAAAATGCAGTGGTATTCTTAGTTGACCAAAACTTGCAATGGACCTGCTTACACCTTTTTTCTGTCAATGGATTTTAAATTCTGAATGGCAAAATTTTAGGACCTAAACAAGAGATTCTTTTTTTTAAATAAATTTCAAAATGACTAGGTCAGAATAGAAATAAAAAGGATACGAACAACTCTCTCCCTTCCCATTGTGTCACTGTTGCCCAGCTTGGCTTCAGACAGCTTACAACTTTGTGTATTGCCATCAGCTGTCTTATGGGTCCTTTCTGATCCTTCTCAGGTGTCTTTCTGTCACCTCTGAGACCCAGTGTGTTTGCACTCTGCTTCTCTCAGCAATGTCTGTACTTGAGCTATAGACTCCAGGCGCTTGTGTTACAGCTCTGTTGCTATTTCTTTTCCTATGCGTTGCACTTTCCAAAAGCGTCTGTCCCCGAGCATTCCCAGTTTTTCTTGCAAGGAAAAGAACACTCTTGCTGTCCTTCCAGAAAGGTCCTGCTGACCTAGTCACTCTAAAGGAATATAACGAACAAGCAAAGCAAAGAGGTCCTGTCATTTCTTCTGTACCTCTCTATAATTTGTGTCTGTTTACAGAACCTAAAAGTACAGCGAAACTCCTTCTGGARCCAATACAGGAATTTACATAAAAGCAGTATTATAATCTTTATACTGACGAGATATAAATGTGCTCATGTATGTGGGGAGAGGCACTGTGAAGATAACACTGCGTTATCTATAAAACAAGCTGTAAATAATGCTTGTAGTTTACATTGGGGATGTAGCCTTAGAAGAGGTTTGCTTATGGCCTGAGCAGTCAGGAGGCACTTCCAAAGGCAGGCTTCTCCATGGCTCCTGTCACGAAGGGCTGCAGAATGATCCTTCAGGTTTTGCAGCAATGAAAGGAGTGGCTGGCTGACTCCTATCACTTGGACACCCTGCCGAGCCAAGGCCTTTTGTGTAGCATGTCTTAGAATTTTGCTCAGGGAAAAAAAAAAACGGTTCTTTCAGATGCCAAAAATACACATCAGTGTTTTAAAAGCAGTGTTTTCCCCAAATTGTTCYCTTAAAGATTTGTGCCTACAATGTGATCACAGATGTGTTTAGAGTCCATAAGTCTTTAGCTGACAGATACGAGCATTGCGTGGGGATTTGGCATGTCACAAATTTCATTTTAAGGTGTTACTTCGATTTTATTAATTTGAGGTTTGCCAGGTTTCAGCCAGAACAAGATCTGTGCGCAGGCCCATAGTGCACACAGTGCAGTACTTCCTTCTGTTCAGTCTGCAGTTCTGGTGCACCCAGTTATTCCCGCTGGAAACAGTCCACCCACACTGTGTAGAATAGGCCCRTGGTAGCCACATGAAGGAACTTTGTATTCACAGGCTGAATACTGAATTTCCAGCTAAGTGCTTCCAAATCTTAGAAAAGATGTCTTACTTTCATTAATAGACCAGGCGAACTTAGAAATGTCAGGTTCACAGAGAAGACATGGACTGGTAGGACTTGACTCTCCTTCACCGTAGCAAAGTCCATCTATGTTACAAGTGTTTTCCTGCCAAAAAAGGAAATAAAAATATGTGGAAGTGAAGGCAAGGAAAAAAGAAATAAGAAAGATGAGAAATTGGCAGTAAGTAAGTGCTGGAAATGGGCAAGAACTTGCTTGATTCTTGACACAATGAAATAGTAGTGATTTAAATGCTAGCACTTTCTCCCAACAGGGAGAAAACAAGAGACAAAAGATGTCACATTGGTGAAATGTAAGAGTTTTCCAGTTTCAGTGTGAGATTTTTGTAGCTTTGCGTATTTTATCTTGGGCAGCTTAGAGTGTTGTGTGTCCCTGTGTAAGAGAATACGAATTTTTTTCAACACTTAACACAGTGTATGTGATTATTACTACCAGCTGTGGCTACTAACATGCTTGTTCGCTAACACTCAGAAGTAAGCTTCATGAGATTAAAAAAAACCTGAGAGTAGCTAAAATCTCCATTTGAAATTTTGGAATTCTCTTTCTGTAACAAAGTTATTGCTGGACGTTCTTGAAAATACAAAAAAGCAATGAGATAACCGCAGAATAAAGAACTGCATTTGATTTTAGGCTTCCATGAGATTATTATGAACAACAGCTAAATGTATTGATGGTGCCGTGGGAGAGCTGTACCTTTCTGTAGTAGCCTGTGTTGGTAGCTCATGTGCAGTTAGTAGCTCACGTGCAGAATGAACTTCATCTGGCRTTGCAGCTTGATGAAGAACAGCCTCTCCTAGGAAGGCAGGGGAGCTCTGCTGTCGCAGGCAGCAGGAGATAGAAGCTACTGGAGCCTGAAGTCATCTTGCCTTTTCCCTCCTTGAATAGACGTTACTTTAAAGTGAAATCCCACAACCACTGGAGAGCTGATACAGCTCCTTTGAAATACCAGGCTGCTTGAATTTCTCTACTATTGGTAGATAAAATAGCTATACTAAAATGAGCACAAACCTGCCTATCTGTGCTGTAATCAAACATCTGACCGCAAAGTACATACATATCCACAGACTCCCAGCCTGGGTGTAAGGCTGCCTTCTGCTTGCTTGATCCCACTGAAGCCCAAAAGATTTTTCTGAGTCGCTTGTGTACTGAATCTTGTGRTTTCTAAGTACTGCTTTATTAGTTTTTCAGGCTTCTTTTGCAATGTRTATTAGGTAATATTTTAAATTATACCATCTTAAGAGTCCTAGGTAAGGTAAAGAAACAAAAAGGACTTTGTAATTGCCCCCATATGATAGAACACCACAGATCTTCAACATTAAAATTTGGATGTTAATTAGATTTTATTACATTGTTGTTTTCAAAGGAACTAAGCTTGGTTCTGATGAAGAAAGATTTTTTTCTGATGAGATAATGTGGTAGAGAATGGGCTCCATAAAAGAGGAACACAAAATGTGAAATGGCCTGATAAAAAATGTCCCTTAATTGAAACACCTTTTTTGAAAGCAATTTAGGTATTACAAAGTAATGTTATAAGAGGGGTAATTAGAATGCGGTTTGATGCAGTTGGAAGCCTAGTTCAAATAGTCCCTTGAAGCATCTTAGAATAGAAATTATTAAAATCCCTAGAGAACACTAGCATAGTGAGAAAACATACATGCTTTTGAGTTTCAAAAATGTAAGAATAAGGAAATCCTTTGACAAAAAAAAATAGCTTTAATTGAAATTGTTCTGACATAATTATTTTAATCTGAAATATAAGTGTTTTTACCCTAATTTGGGCCCATGGAATAATTTCTATTCACTGATTTACTTCAAAAAAMCTGGATTTTCTTTTCATTTTGGTAACTGATAATTTACCACAGCCAATGCAACTTCAAAAACTATTTTTTTTCATGTTAGTGTTAATGAGTACAGTGAGGCAAATGAGTTAGATATACTTGATTAATCTGTATTTTATAAAAACAAAAAGTGGTGCTCTCTCTTCATATTTGCCTCAGGAGTGGGGCATTAAAGTGTTTTCACCCAATAGCTGCTAAAAGTATACTGTAAGCCCCACCAAAAAATGGTAAAATTGTCTAATGCAGTCCTCTGGAAAATAAGAGATTTTTAGGAAAAGAGGATGTTACACTAACAATCATTTAGAGACATAGAGATACAGTGTTACCCAGGCACTTACTAGCGTGTTGGCTGTTTAAAATGTAGCACTAGACTTTGATTACAGCATTGAAACTGTCATAGTACTATGTATTTGTACTTAGTAATATTTAATGTAAGCAGGAAAGTTTATATGGCCTCKAGGATTTTCACATGACCAAAGTTGTATGGCATGCATCTTAGTATACCTCGTGCTAGGGCAGGAAAGGGGTATACAAAYGATGCACCCTGCAGTGACAGTGCTTCCCCCATGCAGACTAAGAATTTGCTGAAAGGTAAAATAGCTTACTGGTAGAGACACTTCAGAAGTGAAGTAAGCAACCTTTCAGAGGAGAATCCGCAGTCCTATTTACTTCCATTAATATTTTCAAGTATAAATATTATCAACTGTGTTCTCTCTGGAAATGTCAGTCTGATAAAAGTCCATCATAAAGCATACTTTATCAGGTATTCATACGCAGAAATAATAATAATAATGCAGAAACGAAATTGTGAAAGAGAGAAAAGTATTAGATCATGGAGCTGACCTATGAAATAGATTTTCCTCTTCTGAAATAGGTGCTGCACACAGTACATCAAAAGGAGGTAGAGAGCTAAGGAAGAGATSAGTGATCCATATTAAACCTTTATGTTCTTTCAATTACCTTTAATTTACAAAGTCCGGTTKGATGGGATTCACAGGCCTGGCAGACTGCATCGTACAGGGTCAGAACTTTGGAACTGCTGTACTGRAAGCCATCATTAGTGATCTAAATGATACAAAAATCATCCTTAAAATGTAATAATCCGTATGGAGACTGTCTGTTCATTTTGGGCATATACTGTTGCACCCTTGCACTGGATGCCTGCCAGCAAGATAAATTAAACCRCTTGTGAGTTGCTCTACTGCAAGCTAACAAATTGCTTAATGTTCCAAACTAGAAACTTCATTAATAACAGAAAGATTTTTTGGCTCAGCTGACATTCAATTTTTCTGATTGCATTTAGGTTTGTTGAAAAGTCTCAGCTTAAAAACATTTTCAGTAGACAAAATGAGTATGTTTTTCAATAGTGCGTGCTACCTGGGACCATGAGCAGCACGACCAAATACGTTTATCAGACAGATACCCTTACGAGACAGCACAGGTAATCAAGTTCCACAAGGAGGACTTTCTAGTTGTGACATGAAATTAAGATTTTTGGCAGAATGTCGGGACAACTTTCCTAGTCATAATGAACCAATTAGTTTTTTTTCCTTGAAGAAAAAAGAGAATGCATTTATTTAGGTGGTTTTAAACAAGCCTCAAAGAAGTACTGCTGTGGATAAAAGTAGACAGCAAACGTTGTGTTTCCACAGGAGGGTCGATGAGAACAGGTCACCTTCCAGTCCTAGCTTACACTTTCCAGTAATTTAGAATGTCTTTATCTAGAATTAAGGCCTTAAAATGTGTTTTAAAATACATGATGTTTACACAACGAGACAGGGTTAYACAAGTCTGTATTTTAATTTTCTACAATAAAAAGGAAAGGATACCAGAGAAGTAAGGAAATGTGTTACCTTTGAGAAAGCATTGTCCCACGTCTTGAAACAGAGTATGTGAATGTTAAAGAGCATTTTAATGCAAAAATACTCCTGAAAGCCATCCTGCGGGTCCAGCGGGGAAGGCARCGGTGGTCTCTGCACATCCGCCCTGCTGGTTTTCGTGACATTTGTAAGAATTTAATATCTCTGATATTAAATCAGAGGTCTCTCCCTAGGTCTCTCTCCCTAATTTGAGTCATATTTGCAAAAGTTACCTAGGGGAATGATGGACAGGCAGATAGCGCAGAAACCCAAAGGCTGGCATAGACTTAGCTCAGAAAGAGAATCAGATTTACAGTTCCTCATCAGTAACAGGGCCAAAGAGTATAAAGTTTCTTGATCAGTTAATAAACTATTTCAGTTCACTGTAAGAGTGAATGTATATTGATATGGAGCAAAGATTAACTGGAAGTGCATAGAATAAAAATGACTTTAATAAATTCCATAAAAAGCATCAATTAGCTCTCTAAGACTATTATAAAAGCTTGTGGAACATAATACAGTAGATAACTCCCACAGTGCCACACGTGATTGTCCTCAGTTCAAAATGTACTACTAGCTAMGTGCATTCATTGCTGCAGAAACAAATATAAGTAGATAAACAGATAGTATTGTTGTGTATTTATAACTTGAAATTCTGAAGTAGATCTAACTACTTCAGACCAATTTAAATTGAAGTAAAAGTCATTGGTATAGCTTTAAGGAAAAAACACAGTTCTTTTCTGGACATCGTACTGAGTCAAGGTGTTCTACTATTATATGTTACACTGAAAGGAAAAAGGAAAGTTCCAGAGGAGAAAAAGG
>NW_028186834.1:562334-674714 GCF_003343005.1 Rhea americana | reverse complement strand
AAAAAAAAAAAAAAAAAAAAGAAACCTAAACCCCAGACCCCAGAAATCTGTACTTCACTGAAAGTGCTCATTTGCAGCAAGATTTCTATTAAGAAGATGTCATTCTTAATGCAGTTTACATTTGATTTAATTCTTTTATCAGAGTTTCCAATTTTTTCTCAATACTAGTGTACTAGTAATGGGTAGATGCTAAAGAAAAGAATAAACAAGGAAAAATACAATGAGTTATAAAATTGCACTCATTTTTCTGTTCAGTGTGAGCATTGTGAATGAAATGCATCTCTTTCCAATTTTTTATTGCTTTAATTTTTCAACACAGTATTAGAAAATTCCAGCTTGGTGTCTGTCTAGAATTGAATTGTTTTATTTTAAATGCTTTTCCTKTAGTTGCCTTAGTGATGTGGCACAATATATTCAAAAGCAGCCATCAGACCTAAGATGAGCAAACCTTTACTCAGAAGTCAGTTGGCCTTAAAAGCTCAGGACAGTTGTGCCTAGATGGTTTGAACACGTGTATCATCGGGAAGGAGAGAGCTGTTTCTTCTGGACGGGCGATCGGGACAGTGAGGAACAGTCTGTCACTTCTGCCTGGAGCAGATTTCATTCATCATGGAACGACGTTGGCTGTTTGCATCATTCGTAATAGAAATAAGGTTTGACTTGTGTGAATGTTTGTGAATGAAAGATGAAAGCTGTAGAAACTTGCTGAATTCAGATTCAGTTTCTGCCTCACTGACTTTTAGCAGATACTATTGCTGCTCTTGACAAATACAGGCAATGATCATGAACTGAGGATGAGCAGGAGACCTGCTTCCCAAACCAGGTTAGTGCCTGTCCAGCTCCTCCACCTTTTCACTTCRGCCTCTGTGCATGGACTGTCTTAAGTCATCTGCTACCCGAGTAGGRCTTTAATATCTAATCTAATTATATCAGACTCTCTGCTGTAGTTCCAGCACTTTCTTATCTACATTCAGCAGTAATGGAAAGAACGAGCAAAGTCTGCTTGCTCAAGAGGAGACAAAATGAAAGAATACTGAGAAGAAGAGCTTGTGAACTCTCCCCCACAAACCGGGGTAGTGAAAAAASTGAAAAAAGGCTTATGTGAAATTTTGCTGATTCCTCTGCAGTTCGAAGGGGGTGAAGGAGCTCCTGAGAATACTGAACAGTCATTTTCAGAAAGAATTGTTTTGATTTTTGTTTTTGGAAAAATTTTTGCTACATTTTTAAAAGCGTCTGTTAATGTAAGACAAAAGATAATACTGAAGTAAGTCTTACTAGGTATTTTCTGTACAAAATTTTGAATATTTGTGGAATTCATTTCAAATAATTTTTGTCTTGAAGTAGTCCATCATTTTGCTCTCTGTGCCACCATAATAAGAGGCACTAATAATAAATAAATAACTTCTAAATGGAATTCTGAGCTTTTCCTTCACAGTTCATTCAGCAAAACTATATACATGCAACTAGCTACATCTGATCCAGATGATTTAATTGTGTATTCACTACATATCCATGAACAGATTTTTCCATGGGATTTAAAGGCTAGGAAAGGTGCAGAAGGCTTACAAGCACAGAGATTTCCTTGAACTGAAGTGCAAGGGAAGAGGCGTTCTACATGTGTTTTCAGATGAAAAAATAAGAAAGAGTACAGGCCAGCCCAGAGCTGGCAGCCAGCACTTGAAAGCAAACTGAATCATAATATACAGCAGCTGCAAGGGAGCTAATTCGAGTTACCTTGGAAAAAATGACATCGTACACATGCAAAACTATGAGCTGTCCTCTTGTGCCAGCAAACTCAAGGGTGTCTCCTAAAGTTCTTCAGACCCCGAAGTGGGATTTTGTCTCACAACTGACAGGGTATTCGGGGTCTCCTCGGAGAAGCGGTGGCAGCTGTAGCCACGGGAAATGCTCTTSCATTTCAGGCTCTGTCTGCTCAGGCAAACACGCATCCAGATCTCCATTTCTTCTAGATAAATATACTGGATAGAAAGTGTGCGTCTGTTATCCTTAAGCGACACGGCAGCACCTGYGCACCGCTCTGGTCTGTATTACGACCAGCTGACGTTACCAGGATAGGCGGTAACACTGGAGTGAAGACTAGTGTTTTACATGTTTCATTTTTACATGCTACAGTTTTCCAAGCACATCTGCAGTCTGCATATATCTGCAATATATTTTTCACAGCTATAGAGTGCTTGAATGATCCCAGTCTTAACAAAGCAACCAATAACCATCCGGCTGAGAGCGAGACCGGGGGTAGCAGGAGCAGCTTCAATAAGACACTGATTTCCTGTACATGTTTAGTAAGTAAGTATCGTTTTTGGAACAAMAGGGGCTAAAATGCAGCAGAGGCAGCGCTTAGCAGGAGCAGGCGCCACACAAGCTTTTTCCTGTAGCTGTTCTCGTCCATAGGTGTGGCAGCTCCGCTCGCTCCGTGCCTGCTACTCGGGGAGCGCTGCCAGGAACAGCTGGCCGTGCGCTGCTCCTCTGATGTGCGGGAGAGCCCTGCAGCCGCAGAGCCAAGGTTCGCTTATACTTGCTACCTAATCAGCAGTTTGAACTGGGGCTCCTAGAAATGAAATACTAATGACTTGCGATTGATTAGTCCAACTGCATCAATCTCAGGCGATTACCTGCAGAAGTGATTGTAATTTGCACTTTYGGATTGCCTATAAAGACATCTGTTTTTAACTCCTATTGTTTTGGTTTAGAGGGTTTTTTTCACTGCATGACATTAACGTAAGTATTTCTACAGGCGTCTTCAATTCTGAAGGGAAGCAAGTTGTGTTTTGCATTTTAATTTACCGTGACAACTGATTTGCTCCTTCCAAGTAATTTCTTAGAAACTTAAGAAATTCCTGCTTTCACTTGCCATCTTGCGAACGGCTCGTCGCCAGCCACGAAGTGCCCAGCCTCTGTCTCTGTAATGTTCAGAAGAGGAATCTGGCAGTCTACAGCCTTAGAGCTGAGAAAATCCGCTTTTGTGGTTTCTTGCTCTCTCGATATGCATTCACCGTTGAGATGCTACAGTAAAACAGAAGGAGTATACGGAAACTGAAGACTCATGTAAAGAAATTCCAGTAATCAACGTGTGTTTGTATTTCTAATTAATAATACAGGGCATTTACAGATGGTTTATTTTAAAAAAATGATGCTGTTCCTATAGGTACAGTAAAGAACAAGCTGTGCTTGCTGAAGCATACAAGTGGTCTATTGATTTAGGAAGGGCTACAATTTGTATTAAAGCTGAGCAGCCAAGATGGTACAAGGTAGTGCTGTGGAGCAGCTTTGTGCTTGCTACCGGAGCTCTGCAGCCAGCTGTACACTTTGTGCAGGTAACGTCTGCTGCGTATCTAGGTCAGCTGCACRAAACACCCCTGCTTTTATAGGGCCTACCGAGTCCTAAGTTGGCGTGGTAGGCAAATCTCTGTGTCTTATAGCATATTAATGGTAAGTGGGATGCAGGCTGGACRTCTTCTATGAAATAGATTTATGAGATGCATCCAACAGTGCTTGTTTGATGGATTTATGAGATGGATCCAACAATCCAGTGTTTGAGTATACTTATCCCAAATAATTCAAAATCTTAGAATTGCCTGTTTATTTTAGTTTATAATAAAATTACAGTGAACCCAACAAGATCATTTCAATAATTAAAACTTCTTAGTATTGAACTATGACTAAGAAAATTCAAGTAAGAGATCCAGTAACTCTGTTGAGGAAGCTTTATATTTAACTGTAACACTTAGTATTCAAATGCATTTAGGAAAACAACCAAGCGTGCAGATTCCAGATGCACAAAATGAGAAATAATACTGTGATTTCAGGCTTCACTGGACTACAGTGTAGCTGAACCAAACAAGAGTTAAACAAACCCCCACAGAGAAGATTGGCAAGAATACATCGCTTTGCATTTCCAAGGAACCAATCCTGGAAAGGGCTGAGCTGCTTCAGCTCCCCTCGCTTGCAGCAAACATACTGGCAGTGGGATTCAAAGGTATTTGTGCCTGCTGCAACAACGAGGGATGACGGCGTTCAGTACTGTTCAGGGTGGAAGGCTTTAATATAAACATGTTAAAGTTCGACTGCATCATCAATACTTTATGAACCCATGGGAAGTTGCTTACAATTAATCTGGTGACCTTGCAGTGCAGGTTGTGAGRATCTTTGAAGCCGAGGCCGAACGCCCGGATGCTGCGGCAGTCAGAGGCTCGTACGTCGCAGAGGCCCCCGTTCTCCAAGCCAGCGATTTCCAAAGTGGGCTCTGAAAGGATGAGATAGACACAGAGCTTTAGAGAATACAGCTTGCGTGCTATTCTCTTCTGGTTTATCAGAATTGATGTTGTTTCCTTTTCTTACAGTAGAGGTTTGTTTTGTTTAAATTCTTTTTTTCAGTATTCCTTGCTCCCCTGCAAGTTTCTCTTGAGAAGAGCAGTAGCAGTTACCGAACAGAAAGCAGCAAACCTTCCACTGAGTGTGCTCTTGCACATACAGCATTGCAAGATCTATCAGAGTTATACAGCTCATGTAATTAACTAGTGTTGTGGCTTCATGGYTGAAGGTTTTCAGAGGCAATACCAGCTTCTGCTGACCCAGTTTACAGCTAGGTGCAAAACAGCTATAGCATCACAGCAGAGAATACAGTGTGTCATGCCGTAAGGTACGAAAGTGTGAAGCTGGGAAGTGGAAATATGTTAAGATGTCCCTGCCACCGAACTACTCATAATGTGAAATAGCATTGCAAAAGACACTCCTTTTGTCAAAAATTGTGGATGTAACGAAACCAGCAGTCCTCARAGGAATGTTTGCTTGGGAGGGTTAAGTCATTAATGGGCGACACAGCTCTGCAGTGTGTCAGCACGAACGCTGTGCACCACTTTTAGGTCTACAAGTTAGTTGTAGAGTTCACATCTTTACTTCTGCAGAAGTAAAATTGTGCAGATCTTTACATAGATATTTGGATAACCACAGCCTGTCAGAAGATCTCTGCGYTATCCTCTGTCGTAACGGTAGTCAGGCAGGATCACGGTTTGGTGTCTTCACTGGCAAAGTTTATAATTCTTACGGTCAGGAGAAGCCATCATGATTATCTGCCATATAAAACAAAAGAGAATATTCCCTTTTTGTTTCCTGAATGATTCTTGTTAAAAGTGGGCTAACTGGGAGCTGTAGAAGGCCCATCATGTACTGGCATAATGTAGTAGCTATTGCACTGGCTATGCAGTAGCAAGGTATTTTCCAGGTTACGTAGTGGGCAGAGGCTGCTTAGMTTTTTTCTGCTGTGCCCTATGGCTACTGCTGTAGCAAAGCAATATTGCCTCTTGCTTTTCTCTGAGCTGTAGCTTATCTAAAAGAGAAGCTCTGCATTGCCTAATATTTTAATGGCACATTGATTCAGTTCTGATTCAAGGGGCAAAATGCCTTTAGCTGAGTTGATAACCTTAGCTGTTCCTTTAGGGCTCTGCCATTTAAGCCGTAACTAGGATGAATGCTGTTCAAACATCGTGATCCCACCGCATTGCAGCCCATAACAGCATAGCTGCATGACGCTCATTTTTCCGAAGAAAAGAAGAAAGGCAACATAAACGTGAAAAATTGTGAAAAGATTTTTTTCTGTACTTCAGAAATGCTTTTAGTTTTTCTTTTTTTTGTTGTTAAAAATTTTATTGCAGCAGTATTAGCAATACTATTGGGCACTTCACTATATTTACAAGAAGAGAAATGGTTTACAGCTTATCAGTATTCATCAGTTAGTTGTAGATTCCTGTAATGTACAAAACTATTAGTCAGATGTAGCAAATGGTTTTGATAAATTGCCATCTTCTGTGGTTAGTGCATTAAAAAAAATGCTTCATTATGTTTTTCATGAGATTTTAATAGTTACCCCCACTAGTACTGAGGTGGCTCAGATTGCATTAACATTTTCATTATCATTTCAGATTTTCAAGCTTGTGTGTGTGAAGAAAAATCTCATAACTTGGGGATGAGTGACCGGACAGGAACGTGTTCATACATTCCTTTTTCAGCAAGGCACTCTCAGGTCTGTTGCTTATCAATGAGCCCTGCATGCTTTTTGTAGGATTTGCTTACATCTCTGTGTACATCTTGACACTGCTGCAGTACTGTTGGGTCAGGGCCAAAGCACAATAGTCCAGCTTGAGTGCTTTTCGAAATGACTTACAGTATCAGCATGGCATTTAGTATTTATTGCACTCAAGCTGCCCGATGCGCACTTTTATACAGCATCTTTAAATTGGTCTAAATCTGGCAGAAAAATGTTCCCATATGTGTTTAGATATCATCTCTCAAGGCTTGCCACATTGTGTGTTAATCAGGATGAAAATGAGACTTTTTTGGTGAAAGGTTCATGGAAAAAATACGTATTTTCTGTAGCTTGATGAAGGTGGGTAAGAAGGAGGGGAGTAATTTTTTCTTTGAGCTTTTTATTTATTACCACAGTCTTTGATATTTCAAGCCATCTCCAGCTGAGAGTTCTCTAAAGGGAGGAATAAGCGGTATTGCTGTGTAGGAGATAATATTTGATGTAATTCTCTCTTGCTTTACCTCTGGTCAGCTGACGACATGGTACTGAGAAGGTGGTGGAGTCCATATGCAGTTTTTTATGAAGATCTTTTGTGAGGAGTGTTTTGAGAAAAGGAGGAAGAGGGAAACATTTTGACAGAAAATAAAGAGTAATTTTATGACTGATTTTTTTAAAAAATACTATATTTCAGACTTTAGACCTTAGTATGGATAGTAAACAATTGGATTCATTTATAACACTGGGCATTAGTTTTAATCTGAATGTTTCTGAAAATGAGCAATCAGATTAAATGGACATAGGAATTTTAGGCATTTATTTTTAACCTGGTTTTCTGTTTGTCTTTCCCTCTGTCTTCTGCTTTTGGCATATATTAGCCAGTTTCTACCAAATGCAGAAGATGGTAATCTCAATGACATTAACTTCATGAAAGTCTGTGACAGCGAGTAGCTGGGTACCCACACGTACAGATACTGCTCTTGAGGAAACACAGTCAGAATTCAGCAGTTGTTCGTTGCTTCCAAATTTTTTTTGTGGCTATTTAATAAGCATGGAGGCCAAAAAGATAGAGAGGTGAGAAGGAAATACTACGGAGACTGGAAGACCTTAGCAAAAGAGTGGGAAATAGTTCAGAAGACTGGAGGGGAGAAAGACAAGACCAAAGGAAAATGCTGGGAAGTGCCATGAATATGAGAGTAAGGGGAAAGGTGCAACTATCCGGAGAAACTGGTGGTTACAGACGCCAGACAGATAGGAATGGATGTGTGAAACACACCTGCAGTGCATCGATTGCATGGTAGAGCATCACACTGGGACACTGTATGGTGAACAGCAGGAGGGGTTGGGGAAGTGTAAAAAAAAATCTCAGTCTTTATTAAAGCTGTCTTGGAATGGAAAGGAGAGAGGACTTGGAGACTGTATCTAAAAGGCTTCCAGATCTTAGGCAATTAGACGGAGGTTGGGAATCGGTCCTGTTTGGTTTGCAATGCCTGCCTTGCGTTTGATCAGCCTCTCTCAGGAGGCAGAGAGCGCTCCAGCTCCCGCTGCTTTAGCCTCAATAGGAATGTGCAGGAGGGAGCGTAGAGTTCGGAGCTGCTGGCACTGCTGGCAGCGCAGTTCCTTTCTGTAAGCGTTTACAGGAGTCGAACCTGACAAGGACCACRAGCTGCATAATAGGCAGAAGAAAAATGAATAAATACACAATTGATACTATAGCTGTTGTCACGGTCTGTTATGTACACAGTAAGTATGCGCAGACTTAGAAATGGAACAAAATTTTGCAAAATATGAATATTGCAAAACTAAACGTATTAAAGTTTTATTGATGGATAGATACAGTTCATGTTTGGTTTCCAGTTTTGATTAGAAGAATGTCCTAGCACAAATAAACACTCTTCTGCAGTGTTTGAAAGCCCATGTGTAACTTTGGGCTGGAGCATCAGACCTGAAATTGAAACTGGCAAGAATTTTGATCAAATAAAGAGCAGGAAATGGACTGCCCAGTTTTTCTTGATTGGGGTGATAAATAAGCAGCCTGTCAGGAAAGCAGATCAAGAACCAGATTATAGGCTGCTGGAAACAGTTGCAACTTTGTTGAAGTGAAAAACATAATTATTCATGTTAATAGTCAAATATGGTATTAGTCAAGCAGGAGATACATTTTCTAGGAGCAGGTGAACGCRGACAGAGCAGGCTTGCTTTGCTATATCCTGATCTAGCTGGTTGCAAACCTGTCCTATTCTGGAAATCACAAAGCTGTTTTAGCAAGCGGCTGTGCCAGAGCTTGCTGGCTTGTTCGTGGATGTCCTGCTATTGCAGCTGTGAAGCTTCTGGATCAGAGCTGACTGACATTTAGTTATCTCACAGCATGGATGGAGCTAGTCTGAATCTGTCTCCATTCAAATAAATACACAGATACTTTCTTTTGCATATATCCCTAGCCCAAAACTCATTTGAAAATCCTCTCTGAATATTAACAAGTACATGCAGGGTTTTGCACATCATTGTCCTAGCCTGCTTTGACCTGATTTGTGAAAGAAAGGTATGTTTGTTCCTGACTCCAAGTGTAGTTCTAGAAGATTTGGATTTTTTCACAGTTCCTAAGTATAGRCCTACATCTGAAGCTGACGTGGAGATTCTTGCTGCGCTTTGAAGGGCTCTGCGACCCAGCAYGGATTGCAGTAGAAGTGTTTGTTTGCTGTGCATGAATCAAGCTTTGCAAATGAGGGTACGTTTTAAATAGCGCTGACTGGCTATGAAGAGCAGCCAAAATGTGAGATCTAAGTAGGAGCATGAGAATCTGTCSTGGAAGTTACTCTTGTGTAAATGTACTGTTTGGCTAAATCGCCATTTATCCTACCTAGCCTTTTAACTGACCCAGACTTCCAGCTTCTCATTGAGTCTTGTGGTGTGTCCACACTGAATCAGCAGCCAGTGTTAGAGACACTGCCATCAGAGAAAAGCATGGGAAAAGGCATTTTGTGAGTACTTTAAATCACTGCCTTCAGGAAGGGGACTGGTTCGGTTTCACACTGAAAGCAACCATATTCTGCAGCAATGGCCTAGCTTATTTTTTTCTTTAAAAGCTTACCATGACGTTTTGTGTCTATTATTTGATCTCTTCTATTTTTAAAAGGCTTGGTAGCACGTTATAGTAGTGATAGAAGAGGAAGAGAAGTACGTTGTTAACCCCAGAATATTGCCTAGTTTTTAGATGGCCTTGATAGGTGGTAAAACCTAAGATCTGTTTACACATTCACAGTGCTTCCTGACGTGCCAAAGCAGATCTTAGTCACTTGAAGGCACTTCAGAGCCGGGCCACAGGCAGCAGCACTTCGTACTAATGACTGCAGTTAGGGGACTCGAAGGGATGTGAAAATGGTGCTYGGGGGCATGATCGTGATCTGTGTGTCCACACGGGGGTAGACGCGATTGTTTGTAGTAATTTTTCCATCTTTACGGTTACTGGATTAGGGTAAGATCTGGTTGTTGTGGATGTGCTCTTTATTCGGAATTGCTCGGGCATTCTGTGCTGGGGGACTGTGGATTGCTCATACCGTCAAAAACCCTTCATAAAGCCCAACATGAAGCAGTTACAGGCTTGCACTGGATTCTTGGCTTTGGTCAGTTTAAATCAGACATTTTAAAGTTTTGTTGATTCTAATTCTGCAGCTCATAAATTTGTTATTTGAGGGGTATGTGTGTGAGTGCTTGAGGAAGGACATTGTTTGTTCAGGGTTTTTGTTTTGGTTTGGATTTAGCAAGAATTAAGGCTGAAATTTCCTGCAGTGCCTGCAAATAGCATGATGTAGAACRGGCATGCATCTGGATTGTCAGGCTTTGGTCGGTTTAAATCAGACCTTTAATTTTGTAAACTTCAGCATTTAATTCTACACTTCAGAAAATGGTCTTGTTTAGCTTCATGTTTTGCTGAACCACTTTCACTGCTTTGCATTAGAGCAAATAAACTAATCAGCAGAAAAGACTAATCTCCCTGATCTGATTTGCAAGGAATAGTATGGATCACCGAGCATGCAACCTTCCATGTCCTTTATCATAAGGATTTGATATCCTTTTAAAATACAGTTTCTATTGACTTTGTAACTATCAGGCTAATAGCCTTATTCCAGCTCAGCCAGGTCTGTGCTTTGAATAGAAGGAATTGGGAGTTAATACATTAAGGTTGCTGCTGCTGTTTATCTTTTCAGATGTGTGTGTTTATTACATCTGCACTCTAAAAAAATTTGCTAAAATGGCTATAAAAAGAAGAAAAACTTCAAAAATAACATGAAGCTTGTCAGTCCATGAGAATAACCCACAAAACTCCTAGGCAGGTGTTTTATTTGACTGGGATTCCTGTCCTGTATTGATGCCTGTCTCCATCAATATTAACCAGAGTACATCAGTGGCTATCAGAATATGTTGATGGCAGGTTAGACAGGGTTCACAGTGTTTTTCTTTGAACTTTTAACTCTGTTTGTTTTGCAAATTTTATATTTGTYATGTAGCAGCATTTTTATGTTATTATCTGCTAAAGTTTTGTGGTTGGAGGTGTTCATTCTAAAGGCACTGGAGTGGTATTTTCAAAAGTAGATAATTCCCATTTTCAAAAAAATTATTACTAGAGTTGGTAGTTCACTCACTCGGATGAGGACCATTCCTGGGTAGATAGCTGAAAATGAGAAGTAGTGCATTTATAAATAATTTTTTTTAATTTGCTTTCAGTATTAAATCATTCATTGGTTTAACTGAGAATAAGCTGAATCACTGAAAAGAAATCAATAATTATCGTATGTTTCATGATCTAATATGAATTTTCATATTTATCTGTTTTCCAAGAGGATCTGGTAAGCTGAGGAAAAATTTAATATTAAGTGGAGAAAACATCTCTCAAAATAAAAGTTTTCATTTACAAGCTGCACACAATCTCTTTTGCAGTGTCTAGCTATCCTAGTGAATGCCCCTTCAYTTTTTTAATGTCAGCTTGAAAGAAATAAAAATATATTTGTACGAACCCAATCACAGTAGAATGGAAGCAGCGATTAAACAGGTTTTTATGTRGCAGCAGCATATTGAGATGTGCATAAAGTGTTTCCTGCTTTACAGAATTATTGTTGAAGAAAAATGTATTTCATAGAAACCATCAAGTTATTAACAKCTAAACTACTATAAAAATACTGCCCTACTCTCCATCAGTTGTTAAGTGAACAAGTATCTGTTCAGGGCAACGTGGAAGCAGACCTGCCCAAGCATAGGAAAATTTCAAACCCTCTGCATTTGGATAGATAAGAAAACCCAAAATTATGGGATGGAAAGAGCAATAATTAATAAGAGACAAGGGAAAAAGAAAGGAACATCTGTGAAAAGAGACTTAACTTTCTCTTCATAATGTAAACTGCATCAAGGTAATAGTAACTGTGACTTTGCTAATACTGTCCATCAAAGTCAGTGGAACCATGATAATGAGGAGGTGAACTGAGCCCAGGGATGACATTTTTCAAAGAATAATGCCCAATTAATAATTTTGATACTTATAGCAATAGCACTGGGTTTTGACCAGAAAGGTTTAACAGTGATTAATGTGGTGTTCACTATCCTCACAAGTGTTTGACTCATCTGTTGAAATACGGTTTAAAAGAACTGATCCAGTTAACTCGTAGTGTATTGAATCCTCACTGCCATATGAAGTGATTTGACAGATCAGCCAAAATCTTGGTTGTGTTTTTGCATATTTACTGTACCCATATAAACACAAATTGTATACAGCATGAATTCCTGTGGGGGGGGGATCAGGCAGAAATCATAGAATCACAGGATCAGTAAGGTTGGAAGGGACCTCTGGGGATCAGCTAGTCCAACCTCCCTGCTCAGCAGGGTCACCTAGAGCACATTAGACAGGGTTGCGTCCAGGTGGGCCTTGAATATCTCAAATCCCATCGTTTCGAATAAGTCTCCATTTCTGACACCTGCATGGTAGCATAAAGTGCTGTAATTCTTCACTGGAGCTCCAGTGGCAGCAGCGCTGCAGGCTGCTACCAGCAGCAGATTCGACTGCCCTTACAGGCATTCAGTAGTGTTTTTCTTCGGCGATACCCTAGTGATTTAAGAAATTAACTGTTTTTATTTGAAAAGTCTAGTATGTACTTCTGCTCTGCGTAGTCTAATTTATGCATGGCAAACTTCTGTTGACCCAGTACACCATGAAGGCACATTTCGAGCTGTTGTGATGTATCGTGTCGACAAACCACATATTACGTGTGCCAAAAAGTGTGCATTTGCTTGACGGATTAATGGCCCTTGCATAATTGTTACAGCACCATGATCTGGAATTTAAAGGCCACTGAAGTGATAGAAGGGGGAGAACCCTATTTATTTCTAGGTTAATACATTCTCATACAAAATCTCAAAAGCAGATGTTTGATTTAAAGAAATATAATACTCTGTCCCCTTTCACCAGAGGATCTGAAAGCACTTTAAATCTTGTCTTTCAATGTCTCCCTCATGTTTTTGTCCTATAAAACAGAAATTAAGCATAAAAATTAAGATAATGGAGAGTGAGATTTCTGTATTACCTATTTCATCCTCAGCCCATRCAACTGGCCTGAGGTACTGGAAGGATTTGGGTGTGTGCCTGTGAGAGGCAGCTGTGGTCTGAAGTCCCCTTCCTTAGTAACTTCTGTAACGGACCCTGTGCTGCTGCTACTCCATAGAGGTTTTTTTCCAAAGTAATTTGTGTTTTCTCATGAATATTACTTAATTATGGCATATGAACAAGAGTCAGCCCAAAGCAGTATGATGAAATTCACAATGATCAATATGACCGTTTTAAAAATAACACAGTGTAACTGGTGTAAAAGCTRTTGTAGATCAGTGGAAGGGACCTGTTGGCTGTGGTTCATAGCCCTGAAAATGCAGAAATCGTATTTTCCTTAGCATCTTAGGTAAGCATTAACTTTCCATCTTCTCACAGTATTTTTTATTAGCTGTGGGTTCTTTGCTAGCTATAATTTTTCCGGAACCTTCCACGTAGAAATTTAAACTTCTTCAGGTGTCATTACTTCACTGAAACTAATTTGTCCTTATTATTCCTCATTACCTTTTATCTTGTAATTGCTCTTTAGAGCTTCATACAATCTGCATATTACATCCCTCTATGTGTACTTTACTCGTCCTGATTCTTTTTTATAATCAACATGGTCAATATATACAAATTCTAAGCATCAACCTGATTTGCTATCTGTTGTAATTGGATTCTGCATTTAATTACAGGTGGTAATGACATTTTAAGCACCTTATACAGGTGCTGGGGGGTTTTATGAAATGTTAAGCAACATTAAGAAAGTCTAAGCTTCTGGAGCATTGCCAAATTTCAGAGGTGCCTTTCAACTCCAAATTGCAGTTTTCATTTGAGGATAATTATAGCTGCGGCCACCTGGACAGCTCCTTGTTGGAATCAGACAGTGCAGAGGCGTAAGTCTGTCTGCAAGCAACACTTTGCRTCTTCTCTATTCTCTGTTTACGTGTTTTCATTTTAAATTATTCTAGGTATGTTATGGATTTTATTCTGATCTCTAAAAAATGCTGCCTGGCCACCCTTTTTTTCTGTGCTGGTCAAAAACAGTGGCAGAAGACATTATTATGTGTTGGCAGCGTAGCTGAGATTGGGTGACCTTGGAAAGGATATTTGAATTATGTTGATGGCCTCCTTGATCTTGGGGGAGTTTTAATTCACATATATAATTCTAATCTGAGAAAATTAGATGGAGATTTGTTTTGCAGCTAATGGGAAAATATATGGCCAGAACAAGGAGTTTCCTTCTCCTTCATTACTCATCTAACTTTTTCTCTATAACTTTTTCCTAACAATAAAATTTAAATGTTATCGTAGATGGCTCGTTTCCAAAATCAGTATACCTTTTCCTGTGCTTTAGGTCCYGTCTTTTTTTAAAAARAGCAAAGTGTACCCCAGTTTTATAYTTTCTGCAGAAACATAGTCCATTTCTTCTTGATTTCTACTCCTTTTCTTCCCTTACTGCAGAAGTTGTGCTTATTAGTAGAGAAGTCTGAAAGCTTATCCTGTTTGTCCTTGCACGGTGATGATTGCCTAAGCAGTCATGGTCAGGTTAGGATGCTGGCCTGCGAGTGGGGGAGCTCAGACGGTTCCCCTTTGAACATATTTCTGAGATTGTTCTTAATTTATCTCTAAGAGCTTTTCTGGTGTGAAAGCCTGGCTTTATTGATCAGTCAACAGGACTTGAGTTTTTGCAGAGTCTTTGCAATTGTTGTTTAGGAAACACATCATTGATGCTGTAGCAGTTTTCCCTGCAAATAGGTTTTATATCACATGCTATCTATTTGGAACATTTCTGACTGTGAAATATGAAAACAAGCAAATATCTTTAAAGAATGTTGTGAATAACATTCCAAAATGAAGAACAGCTAAAGGTGAAGCTCAGACGAGAGTGATTATGTCTTCCTCGTCTCTGCTGAACTAACTAGCTGACCTTTGCTAAGGATTGTAATGTCTAAGTGCCAGAACTAAGATTTTATTTTTCATTGTAGGGGGTCTGACCTCTGCGTCGACATTTGGATCAGCTTTACATTGCAGCTTCAAGATCAAGTCCTTTATTAGGTACACACTTTCAGCATTTTTAAGTATAGGGATGGAAAATGTATATTCTAGATCAATCAGAAATGAATTTAAAAGTGGTCTGTAGTATATGAAACTCGATAAGCTGATCACACTCATTCTAGACTGACAGTACTTTTGCCTGTCCACAGCTAATGCTGAAACCAGTTCTTTTGCAGCGTTCTCTCAGTCTCTCTACAATTTATATTTTGCTTATTGCAAAGACAAAGGAGAAAGTTCTGCAAATTAAATGTTAGTCRTTACTTCTATTTTATTTTATTTTATTTTTGTGGGATTTTTTCCAGTTTTGCTCAAAGTCAGCTTGAACTGCAGATGCTTCYCCATGCCTTTTTCTGCATGTTACTAAATATACAGATGTATGCCATGCTCCTGAAACATGAGACTTCTACCCTGCAGTTTCAGTCCCTTCCAGCCAGGATGTCCTCCCTATTCTAAACTCGTAGTGTAAAGAATGGAGTAGCCATCAGTCAGGTCCTGCTCGCTACTGGGCTCTCTGGCGTGAGGCCACTCAGTGCAGCTATCTTAGAGCTATTTGCCATTGCAGGACATACTGGTATTTCATCAGTCTAGCATTAGTTCCAGKATGTTTGGCAGAGGAGGAGGAATGRACACTGAAAGACACATCCTTTTGTTAATTATTCTTTATGAAGTTTCATGTTGAGTATMGAGACTTAAAGGCAAATTATCCAGATTAAATTACTGGCCCTCCCTGTAAGGAGTTAATACCATTGAAAGTGGTTCTCAAAAGGGACTCCAAGAGCCATGGAAGGCTAATTTGTGGGGCAGAGTTCAGACCTTCTAACTGTTAGCACTAACGTTAGAGAAATGCGTATTGTCTCCTACCCATCCATCATTTGGAAGACGTGAGGACTGTTTTGGGAACATGCTTGGGGACAAGTCATAACATAGCAACGTACAGATTTGAAGGTATATTCTTTAAAGTGTTGTGTATTTATGGAACCCATACTGTGGAAAGTTTTTCCAACTCTCCAGATTAGTGTTGCTCCCATCTTGTAAATACAGTGATGTTCTAGGTAAATTTGGTTAGGAGATGGATCCTCTTTACTTCCTGTGTTTTCATTTTTGGGAAAAAAAATCCAATCCAGCCAAGCAAAACCCAGGTTTTTAAATTAAAAGGATCCTTTCTTGACAAACAAACTCTAAAARCATTGTGAATTGTTCTACAGATTTTGATGGAATTTTTTCATTTGTAGACAATTTTTTTTCTAGGTATGTTTGTTTAAGCATCTGCTTTTTTAATTGCAATTTTTCCATTTTAATGAAAAACAGATTGTGAAATATTTTSAATAAATGTTTGCAACCAGTTCAGGTCTTAAGGATGTAGAAAGCAGTGAATTGCTCAGTAGTTTTATTGTCTACCATTGAATGGTTGGGAATTAGCATTTCCTCTGTAAGATCCTTATTTTCATGCAGAGACAGCTCAGAGGGTTGCATGGGCTGGGATGTTTACCTTTTTGAATGGTGCTGCATGGTAGGGTTTTGCCATGTAAAAGCTAGTGGATAGATTGCAAATGGAAAAAGTAAGTCTACATTGTGCAGACATTTTAGAATTTGAAGTTAATTAGACCTTAATAAGAGCTTGTTGTGCCTTTCGGATGTTTTCTTTTTCACCACCTTTCTCTGCTGTACGAACCTGTAGGGGCCAGTGAGTGCTTATGGGGTAGACTATACCATGAGTGATTGCTGTCTTTCATCTCTGGAGACTGATAGCTGTTGATGAGAGGGCAGCATATAATCTCACTAGTATGGCAGAAAAAAGAAAAACAAATGCTAAATGTTCCCCAGGTCAGGTACACCCTTGGGAAGGAATGTCTGTGCATCACAGAATTATGCCACTGGCTTTTTCTCAAGAGAAAAATAGACTAGTGGCTCAAAATGGGAATTTGTTCTGCTTTTTTATTTAATATTTTCTCTTCCAGCCAGAAGCTGGCTAGAAAGCATTCTTCTCTTGGATAGTAATTATTAATGTGGTCTGTTGGTTTTCTTAAATAAAAAGTAATATTTGCACTAAAAGCTTATGTCTGCAGAAAATATTTTGCAAATAGTAGTCAAAAATACAAGTTCTTAGTTGCGGTTAGAAAATGTGCAGGGCAAAACAAAGAGGCCTTTGGAAAGATGACTTTAGGCTTATATACACCATGCATGGAGCATTTTAACCATTTATGTCCCTTTTGGCTGGATGAATAAGATCTGTGAAGTGCTGTCTCSGTAACATATGTTACATCTTAAAGTCTTTACATGCAATAGCTGRGTTTCATTGCAATAAAGTGTTAAACAGACAAGAACAGAAAGTGAAATAGCTGTATGGCTATGAGCGCAGACAGTATTTAAGTTGATGTAATGTAGTTACTTACAGTGTGATAGAACAAGCATGTTTCACTTTTTAAATAAAATACTGCCTTGAAATTATGAGAAGAGTGCACAGGAATTTTGGAGAAGGGGTCTTTTGTCATTTGTTAGGAACAGTGCTGAAGATGCGAGTTTTAGTTTTGTTGCCACACTAATGAACTCATGTCCAGCAACTAGGGCGTTGCAAACAGCAAGTGAAATTCTACTTTCCTGATGGTTACTCTGTGGCTCTGTTGCAGGTCCCAGTGCCTGGCCCCGAAAGCRTGAAGTCAGGCTTCCTTCCCCCAGGGACCAGACTAAATACAGTGCTGCTCTGACAGGGAGCATGTAACTAAAAAACTAAGCCTTGTAGAAGGTGAAAAGATCTGTCACTCAGCGGAGACTCAAGYGAAGTGTGGGAGAAGCTGAACAGAAGTATTTTTAGGCTAATATGACTGGTGAGAGGAGTCAGCTAGGAGAAGTCACTATCCTTGCTGAGCCAGCACTGGTGAGGCTCTTTCGAAAACTGGAGGAAATAATTTGACGTATTTTGCACTCTAATACACAGACTTCCAAAAGAGACAAATCCTGAAGCAAAGACCATCCACTGCAGTTTTCTCAACTGGAGAGAAGGGGAAACAAGGGCAGTGACAGGACTCAAAGATCTTCTAATCTGAGTAAAATAAAAACTTAAAATCCRGTCTAAGCAGCTCCCCTACCTCAATCACTGAATTCTGGTTTGGACAACTATTACAAGATCGCTCAAATCACTTTTCAGTCACTGATGTTGGTTGTTCTCTGTGTGAATTAGAGAATTTTTCCAGATTTATGAAATTATCCTCTAAAGTTTGGCCTTGATTAACAAAAACGAATGCTGGACTATATTTCACCATTTTAAATCGGCACATTGAAACATGCTTATTCTGAAGCACGAGTGATCCCATCCTACTAGTAAATGCATTGGAAGTGTTGGATGTGCAGCTGGGTTCTGGGGCTTTCTCAGATTCTGATGTGTCAGCTAAGCTATGGTGAATGACCAGATATATATGAGCTTTACCTGTCCTGAACACAAAGTAATATCCGTTAGCTTAAGCGTCATAGAAAAAAGTTTTCCCGCACATYTGGGATGGGCTATGAGAGCAACCTTGTCATTTCAGCTTAGCTGAAATGCTGTCACTTACTAAGCTGCAGGAGCTCAGCTGTATGCCTACAGTACTTTTCTGTAACTGCAAGCKCAAGCTTATGCAGTTTGCTGAAGCAGGACATAAATTGTTAAATTAATGCTAACATTTATACACATGCTTAGTTTCAAGCACTGTGAATACTCACATTGGACTTGGATTTATACATTGAGAGGCTAAAGTGTAAAGAAGAAACAAATCTAGTGGGATGTCCACCTGTTTAAACATAAGGTGATTCATAAATATTTGCCGAACCAAGTCTGTAGAATGCACAAGTCTGAAGTTCAAATATGTCCTATAGCTATTTATGTCTCTGAAAATGTTACATGTTCATTTTGTCACTTTTTTTTATTTTTATTTTTTTTTACTAATACAGTGTTTGAAACTAATTTTCAGAGATTATTCTCTGTTGATCAGGAAAAAAAAAGAAGTATCTATGCAGTACTGACATGAGTATTGACCAAAAGGTGAGCAAGACCCTCATTTTTTGTCAGAAGCTTGCTTGTTGGCATGCCAGTGATAGATCAGATGTAAAGAAAATCACTTCTGCAAAACCAATTTGCTAAGGGGTTTGTAAAATCCATTTTTAAAAAGTTACTGAGGCAAAAAAGTGAAGGACCAGTCAACCAGATATTTTGATCAGCTCTTCAAGGTTAAAAACTGATTACTAATTCATCAAATACTTACTGGTAACACCGTTTGAAGAACAAACAACTCCGTGCAGATGTTCTACCTAATAACTGTAATACCATAGAAAGATGGGTAGGGTAGGAACAAACAGAATTTTTTACTTACTTTTGGCAGTGCTACAGTCGTAAGAGCTGCAGTCTTCAAAGCACTGGCAGCCCGATTCTGTACATTGTCCATTGCCATTACAGAAAGCAGGACACCGGAGAACGGTGAGGATTTCTTCCTGGCTAGCAGATGGCTGGTTTCCTACATGAAACAGTTTACATCTGTTTCCTAGCACTCTTCTTTCACATTCATTTTCCAAAAGCGCTATCAGTGCAGTCACCCAGGCCACATCATTCTTGAGCTGCAAATCTGAAAGACACATGTCAATCGCCTCATCCATTTGCTTGCCAAGGACAACTTCACATGCTAAGCCAATGGTGGAATTGGCAAGAATCTGGTGGCAAATCTCCAGAGAGATTGGCGGATTTGGCGGAAGTTAGGCCACCAGGACTTGGTCACATCGGTGGAAGTTTTGTCCGAATCCCTTCAAAGTAGTCCTCTGGGAAAAAGTACGCAAAGCTCTCCGAGTCTCTTTGACTTGGGCTCTGCAACGGATGAAACGATGAGTATTCATAATAGTCTGCTTGCCTTTTTGCTCTCTCTAATTCTTCTGCTGGTTTAGTAAAGTTAACRACACCGTTGTATTCCTGGCTTTTCATGGAAATCCTTGTGAGTGGCTTTAATCGGTTCTCGGGGCTATGTCGCTTTTTGACTGATTTCGGCAGATACCTCTGATGAAAGGGCTTGGCCAACAGTTTCCTATTTCTTGAAGTAGGTTCTCTTTCTGGATGAGAGACAAATTCTGGTGTAACATCTAGATAGGGGATTGCAAAAGTATAATCCACATTTTCATAATGGCAACCAAAAGACTGAGGGAAAGAATTCTGGAAGGTGTTCAGTGTGTTTACAGAGTGCAAAGACTTAGTGTTCACCTTCTGACATCTGCAGTACTTTTTCCTGTGCTTCCTTGCAGAAGGYGCTGGAGTCTTGTCGAATAAACTCTTCCCTGGAGGTATTCTGGTTTAAAAATAGAGATTAGAAAGGAGAAGCTTTCAGCAATAGGTGTACATTGTTAAGTAAACTTTTCTTTCATTGAGTCTGGGGAATGTGTAAATTCCCAGTCTAGCAAAGAACTTAACATGCTTAATATCTATTTTCTTTAGTCACTTTTGCACTGTCCTTCCTGAGTTGTCCTGTACATTTTTTAGGACTGCATTGGGACAGTTTGGTAACAGATGCTTAAGTGCTTTGCTGGCCCTCTGCCTAACTGCGTGACTTTACTTCACAGAACTTTTCTAAGGTGCAGGTTACCCTTGGCATATTACACATGAAGTAAGGCCTTAGATAKGTCCCTGATGTGCCTCAGATACAGCCTAGAGAATGACAGAAGAGATAGATTTGTTTCAAATGCTTCATTATGAAAATCATCTGTGTCTATTTACCCTTGCTCTAATTACAAAGGGTTTCCTCTAAAGTTTGGAGCACTGTATTTTTTCCTTTTACATATTTTATTCTTTTCAAAGTCTTTATGCATACTTCATTTCATTCTGGTCTGCTGATGGAGCTTTCTTTGAGCTTTTCACACTATTTTTCTGTTGATCGTAGGATTAGGGTATCATAAGGTAAGATGATTGTTTTCACTTTTTGTTTTAGTCCAGCTTTAATAATGGGCAAAATTGTAGAGAGTTTAGTTTGAATGAACAACCATGATTAAAATTTCTCTGGAAATTTCACGATCATAAGATTTCTGATCGGTCTTATTTGTGTGGCACAAGAACAATCCTGGAGCTTTTTAGAAGATATGTTTCTTGTCCCAGGACTTGGCATTGCTTTATTTCCAGACAAATTTGAAATATTACCAAAAGTTTAGATTATTTTGGCATTATTTTTGTCTTACAGACAGAATGTAGAGGATTCAGGAAATAAACATTTGGAAACATTTTGAATGCAGATATTAGATTCTGTTGTAGAAAGTATAATTACCTTACTCAGTTTTTCCAGTGTATTTTGAAAATATATGATAACTATTATTTTGATCATTGATACAATACTAACTTAAAAAAATTGCAGTGACAGAGGCAAAATGAACCAATTTCTCTTTCTGAAATATGAGCTGAGACATTTATGAAGCTATTTTTCACAATGTGCAGGCACAACAGAGTACAGTATGATACGACAGGAAGGCTTTCATGCTCACAGGACTGCACAAGCCATTACACTTTTAGCACTAGCTTTCTGACAATCTAGGAAAATAAAACATATTTGGTTGGTTGAGGGAACACTGAAATGACTTGCTCTCTGCAGAAGAAGACGGTGCCACTTCCAGTTCGACGTGGCTGTCCTGCACACACTGTTCCTCTAGTTGTGAACGGTCGTGTTACCAGTGTATGCAGCTACTCAAGAGTCACATCATAAATTAAACGTAAAGCTACACAAAATAAGGCAGCAGCAGTAGGTTTTTTTTTAAGGGAGCATTACATAAACTAGAGACTCTGGTTAAATATTATATATTTAATAATTAAGTAAGAATTACATAAATTAGCGGTTATCAAACTGAGTTGAATACTAGTATAGTGAGTCCAAAAAGGATAGTGTTGCTGTTGCCTTCCGAATGGATAACTGCAAAATGTAAGAATAATTTATTTAAAATATGTCTTTTAGAATTCCTTGCCAGGATGCTTCTTTAAGGACTGAGAGGCTCTGATGTCATCTTATTGTTTAAAAGTTGCGTTGGAAAGCCGATGTATAAAAGAGATCTGTGCCCATTCTGAGCGCCGCAGCTGCTTGGGAAAGGTGGGAGCCAGGGAAGGAGCTCATCTGCCAGGTGGTGAACAGGCAGCCTAGCTTCAGGTGCTGGAGAGTCCTGAAGACTATCACGCCTTAAATGTTATTTAAAATGAAATTAAAAGCAGCAGCAGAAGAAATCACCCTCCAGGTTTTATTTTCTATTGTGTCATTTCTCTGTGGGTGGATTAGAGACTGATCCAGTCTCCTCTGGAGATAGTTTAGCTTTTCCATTGACTTYAGCCAGCTTTTGAACCAGGCCTGGATTCTGAAGGGTCCTTAAGAATCCCTGCTTGGGGATTCAGCAAAGCTGAATTTGTTACCCTTCTGCCTTTCTCACTTAGCAGAAGATTCCTCTACCTTTCCTGAAGTATTTTCCATCATACGTGCCAAGCTCTAGAAAATTGCTCCCTTTTATAAGTAAATTATCTTCCCACATATTCTGTCTTGGCTCCAGATCTTGGCTTTGAGCAGCTCCTCCTGAGAGTCTCAAGATAGCCCCTCACTGTGCATTTCAGAAGCTGGTTATGCTTGCACCAAACTAATTTACTCCTTCCCTTCCCACAAGCAATATCTGACTGGTCCTCACAATATTAAGTGCATTAAGATTTGTTAAAAATAGCTTTTGACTTCTGAATTGTACTRTTTCTAACTACAGGTCAAAATTGACATTAGATAACCATCGTTTAAACCCGTTGGTCATTACTAGAATATGGTAAATACCTTTATTTATTTTCTGAAATGTAACAGGTCTAAAATTTTTTTGATATTCAAGGGTTGAGCTAAGTAAACTGATCCTGTAAGCAGAATAAGTGTTACATTAAGGTATATATTGACATGTCTGACCAAGGTTTGAGTTTGTTTCACCTGTGCCAAATTTGCATGCAGTTGTTCTTCCCACACCAAACAGGGAGGACATCAGGACCCAAGCTGATCTTGCAATAACTGTGCAAATAAACATCATCATCCTGCTTTTCGTTATTGGTAAACCGTGCTTCACAAGCAAGCCTACCCAGCTAAATCATCCCATTTTTTTAGAGCGGTGGGGATCACCTTGCAGGTATCTTTAGAGTTCAGCATCAGGAATTAAAATGTGGGATAGGGATAGGGCTATGTTACAGAGTCAGCTTCCTGGCTTTGCTTGTAGACCATCTGTTTCAGAAAGTGAGAGCTTTTAAAGCTCACTGTCATTAGTAGAGCAGAGATATTAAGTTTTAGCATGGTGTATGTATTACCACACTTTGTCAAAATGTAACATTTGATCTATATCCGCATATTGTAAATAGTGTTCAGGAATAAAAGAACAAGGGAAATACCAGACCCTTAGTTAATCTGTATTGTCAGTTTTCTCCATTTTCCAATGTGGGTGAGAACTGCATTTTTTTAACAGCTGAGTGGGATCTTAACACAGCTGTTAASRTTACATCACTTGTGAATGCAAAACTCRTCTGTCAGAAACTGCTCGTGTGTATTGTGCTGGCTGAAAATCAGCTACCGTGCTGTCCGGGATGGCAACGGGCCTCCAGGCTTCCCTCGGCAGATGAAGCAGATCTCCCTGCCAGGTCATTAAAGGGCTCCGTAATGGAATAAATGCATCAACACCCCTTAAAATGGCACTGCAGCACGTCTTCCAGGTGCAGCGCCCTCCAGCTCTGCACCCCCGCTGCTCGATGAAGTCCTGCCCGGGCGCAGTGCTCCGCTGCGGGCGCGCGCCGGTGCGGCCGTCCCCGCCGAAGGTGCCGCGCAGACCCGGGTGCTGTTGAAGTCGCCGCCTGACGTCCCCACCGTCGGGCTCGTTCCCCACTCGCTTACGTCGGCGCGAACGAACGCTCCCGAAGGGAACATGATCTGAAGAGGCAGGAAAATGCAGTGAATTGAATCCATTATGAAACTTTGTGTGCAATAAAAAGTGTCCGTTTCTATGAACAGAAGTATCAAAAGTGGGATGCTGGCTATACCGGTGGTAATTTAACATCGCTTAGATGCACTATAAATATTTGTTCATGCTGTTATTTAGCTTGCTTTCAGATTTTCTGGTACTAGTATCTGACAGCATTACATAATTATAGATCCACACAAGTGCTTCCTGTTTAAATTAATAATTAYGTTCACTGAGGTTTTCCCACTGGTAAGTTAGCAGCTAATTTTGAARCAACTTCCATGGCAGTAAGACCACCCTTGTGTCTTTGCCTAGGAAATTGTTTCTTTTAGATAAACTGCCAAGTCTGAAAAACAGTTTTCTTCCCTCTGAAAAATCGTTTCATTTTCCAAGGGCGGATTACCCAGAAAATGATTGTGTTTTAAAGTGGATAAAGCAATTTTCTCATTAAAGAACTTGTGGTAGGCTTATGCTGACCTTTAAAAGAAAAAAAATCTTGAGGGTAAGACAAAGAAGTAGAGCTGTGTGGATAATGGATTTTTTTAGATTGGTGGCCCAACCAAAAAAAAAAAAAAAAAAAGGAATAAATCTCTTCAACTGAAATGTATTGTTGGTTTCCTATATTTTTCCAGGTAAAATGATTTTGAAATTGCTCTGTACCAGGCGTGGGTGCAAGAGAGCTCTTTCCTTATAACTAAGCCTAGTATTTTGTTGGATCCAAAATTAGATGTTTCTAATTATCTAAAAACATATATTAAATAATTGGAAACATTTCATTAAAATAATTCCAAAATAGTTGTTCTACTTTTTAAAGTCATGCCTACCCAAATTATTGAGAATAACTTACTCAACTAGTGTCCTTGGCTTTTTCTTTTTTTCTTTTCTTTTGGTCCCTTTTAATTGCCAGGTTTTCCCACCAAATCTCTTTGTATCTATGAGGATGTGACTAGCATAAGCATTCCTTGCTGGAATCCAGAGTTTAGGTTATGGCTGCAATAAATAACAGTCTTAGACGTTTCTATTTCCTAATGCTTCTAATGGTGCTACCTGTATGTGATCGCCTGGTCCAACTGAGCTAAGCAGCAAGGTTGCACTGATTCCAGTGGGAGCTGGGGGTACCATGATTCGAACTCAGGCTTACTTTGGTTTGATCTGGGTAGTTAAAGTATCTTTTTCTCAGAATATTGACCTTGGCCAGTAATGGAAGTCAGCACGCAGCTGGCTTGTGCTTTGTGCCATATGTCTTTTTTTCTTTAAGACACAGAACTTTCTGATATAAGTCAGCAGTAGGAGTCTTCTGGACTACAACGGCACGGGAGAGAGCCTGTGAAGCACCAAAGTTTGGAAGAGCCTGAGGTGCTGCAAGCCGCAGAGGAGATGAGCAAGCAGATGGCATGACTATGCCTGCTCCATGTCAAAGTCTTCCCAAATGCTAAAACCAGACCTCTAAATACATCAAAAATATGGCCGTTATGTCCATCTTAGGTGTATCTCTGGTTTTCCAAGGTAAGTTAAAAAAATATGATTCTCAAGCAGAAAGCTAGAATGGCTTGAGTAGTTAATTTTTTAAAAGTTGTTTAGAAGATGGAACCGGAGAAGTGCTGTTGACACAGAGCTGGGTGGGTTTTCTCTTTGAGATAAACGTACACCTTCTAATCACTTCTTTGCTGCAAGGAGGAACCCTTGCTACAACGCTGTGTGCAAAATCCTTGCAGTCAAGACTGCATGAGCTGTTTCAGTCTTCTGTGCGGATTGGATTAGTAGCTGCAGGTGTGGATTTATTTCGGGAATTTAGAGAGCTGTAACGCTTTGTTTTCCTGTTGCCCCTGTTAAGATGTGCAGTCTGCCACTGAGGACCTAACAGCTGTCCGGCTTTTCTGTAAACCGCCCGGATTTTACTACTGCTGTTGGGGACTTTGAAGAAGCTCTTTTTGAGAACTCGGCTTACAGAGGTATAAAGTAACTGGCTGCTGGAAGCTGCCGCCTTGCACAGAACGGAAAGGGATTTACAAGTCCCCACTGCAGCGAGGGCAGGATTCATATTTGTGTCCCAGAGGTGTCCTCGTGTTTTAAACGCAAAAGAAATCAGGGAGACTTAATGTGAGGTGTAAATGAGGATGGGGGTTCCTTGCTAGGACTATTCTGATAATAAAACTGTAATTATGTTGCTTTGAGTTGCAAACTGAGATGACAGCTTGCTTCCTGCTTTTTCGCTATTCTATAATTAACAGACTTACAATTACTAGCTTATCAAGATCTATTCCAAGGGAGATCACAGAGAGGGCCAAAACACGGGAACTCCCTCACATCCTTCTGGCTCTACCGTGGACCTACTTTCACTCAGAATATTTTCTAGCAATAAATCTTGATGATAAAACCTCAGGATAAAATTATCTTTTTGGCTGTAATTTGTGGCTCTTCTGCTCTCCAAAGCCCAAAGAGCAAAACCTGCTCTTATTCTTCCAGTGATTTCAACCAGTAGACTGGATCAAAATTGCACGTTCTGGATAAATGATAGGCATCATTTTGCATATACATTGGACAAATGATACGCACCTACTTTGCATACATGCAAAGCATATTATGGCCTTTTTTAGGCAAATAGTTCAAATTATACCAGATGTTCCACATTTGCAGGCCATTTTCGTGGCTTTTGGGGGCTGTCTGGCTCTGGCTGTTATTGCCTTGCTGTTACGTTCTACCATTCTGTTGTTCTACTGTATTTACCTGTGATCTTCCCTTGAATATTTATATCAGAAGTGCTGCAAAAAAACCTTTTATTTAAGTGAAGTGGTTGGGGAGTGCCTAGCGTAAATTAACTGCGAGAAGATTGCTGTACTGCGAGTAGTAAGTAACGCTGTATGCTCCCAAGAAATTTCTGGAGCTATTTGTAGGTATGTCTCCCAAGAAGTATCCATAGACACTGCTTGGTTTTGGTTTACTGTTTGCTAAACTAACACTTTAACCAGCTCCTTTCCTTGGTCCCGTTTTTGGGTACCTTCTGCTGCAGGCGCTCTTACAGCCTCAGATATTTTTGTAGCAACTTCTGTAGTCGTTCAGAGATACTGAACTCCCATTTTTAAGGACACAGAAGTACTCGAATGCCCACGTGCTGTTACTTTCCTCCGTCCGCAGGACGCCCGGATTCTGATGGGCGGCGATGCGCTGGTGCTTTTGACGGCAAGCCGCGGCCCGGTCTCCGGAACCGACCCTCGCGCGTACCCAGCACGACGGCGGCGTCGCCCTCCCGTGCCGCCGCGCCGCGGGGCGGCTGTTTGTTTGTTTGGGCTCGTGCACGACAGCACGTCTCTAATTAGGCCAGCGTGGCGGCTGGCCTTGAAGGGGAGAGAAAAAACAACATGTGGGGAAGCGTTCGGCACCGTACGGCGGCTGATACTACTGAGTTATTAGCTGCAAGTGCATAAGAATTCATGCGAAAAGCTGGTAGCTGTCTAAGAGCTGCTGCTATGGCAACGGGCATGGATAAAAGGGATAAACATTTGATAAAAGCAAATGGGAAAAAGTCCCTGCCTCCAGGCCTTAATAAATATGTTTTGGTTCTAACTGGATGCTTTACAGCATGATATTCTTCAAAGCAAAATCAGTGYTCAAATAACATCTTCTGTGACTAATCACTAACTTTTACAAGGCTGGCTGTGGCTAGGTGAACATTTCTTAYGAAAAACTGGGATTCTACTGAAAACCTGTTAAAAGGACTTCTTCCTCCCCTCGCAGAAGAGCCGCACAGCGAGCAGAAGTTTCACTCTAAAGGGAYTGGCAGTCAGTGCGTTGCAGCGTGTTCGGCAGCTTGGAGCTTGCTTTCTTCTCAGTGCACGAAGACCCTTGCTCSGTGTGGGTTTGCGAGGAGAGCGGTTCCGCAGACGTTTCCCCCTGCGCTCGCGGGGCTGAATTCCTCCGTCCTGCGGCAAGGTTTGGCGGGGGTCCAGCAGAAGGGCCCGCGGGAGGAGCCTCCTGCGGTCTGCTCTGTTTTCTCCCGCAGTAATCTTGTCTGACTCGTGTCCTGTCTCTATATTTCATTCCAACGCGACGTATATAACTAAAGAAAATAGCGGCTATGTGCTACGTAGAGGTTACAGGAGATGTCTCCACATAAGCCAACAGCTGTCATCTTTAAAAGCAGTGGATTCTTTTGATTTCTTTTAAGGCACAACATTTAGTTCTAAACAAGATTTCTAGGAGAGTAAATAAAATGGAAGATAAGCTATAAGCTTATAATAACAAGCCTTTCCACTTTCTACAATAAAAAAGAAAATGTGAAAAGCAAAGTGCAAAACATAACATCAACCAGTAAACTTAATAATAAGATCTTTCTAAGCAATGATATCATACAAACAACACTGTTTTTTTGCGGTCAGTATTTTCTAGTAAGAGGAACAAATCATTTTTGTTTTGTCTTTGGTTTGACACACAAGATTTTTTAGTGCCCATGTATCAGGATTTTACTACTCTTCACAATAAAAGCCATAGAAAAGTATGTAATTTAAAATACAGTAAGAATTTATTAACTGTTTTTCTCTGCAAGAGAGCACGTTGGACTTTACACTTCATCTTGAAAAACTTAGTAAAGTCAGCCATAAAAAGATTTTGAATCGTTCTATCTCATCTTATTTTCTAATCAGGTGCATAAACCCTAAATACATTGCTCAGATGCTGTTGCAAATACTGATTAGAACTAAGGAAGACATTAAAAATACGTAATCTCTTTTAACATCAGATGCTAGCTCCATTTGGACCTCTTCACAGGAGAAAATGAGGAGCAGGGAAATTTAATGAGGATCATCTTCCACTTTCCTTCAGTAGTCCTTTCAACAAGAAGAATTCAGAAGGAAAGATTTTTAGAAAGGTTGATGGAAAAATGTGCAGTAAAATGACTGTATCCAGATTAATCAGATGTATCTAGTAAATAAGATAGTATTAAATTATGCATATAAATATCATTCTAGTAATGGGAGCTATTTACTGCTTAATAAGCGTAGGCAATGGACCCAGTCTAGCTCTCTTGGAAGTCACTTGGAGTCCTTCAGTGAAGTTGTGACATGGGTTCCACAGCACAAAAATCTGCAGTGTGTCTAAATTGAAGGTTTAGCTTGGCTTTGAACTACTTGAATGGATGATTGAATGTAATCAGGTAAACTTTTTGTGATGTTTATACAACCGTAATTGTGATAATCATTCATTGGACAACATTTAAGAAACCAAACTGCAACCTTGCAGAGCTGAAAGCGTGAGATAGAGTTAATGGAGCTTTTGTGCAAGGGGTCTCAGCATATTCTTTGTGCACCAGGCACGATTGCTTGCATCTGAATTGGACTCCATTATGCACCTTGCAGTTCTGCTTCCCTAAWAGTCTGTAGCAATGGGTGCATTAATATGAAGTGGTCCCCTGTCTCCCTATAAACGTGTTTGGGTTGTTTTTTCAAGGAGCGCATCAAGTTTTTGTTCATTGTGCTCTTTATTCAAGAATTATATAATGCTCCTAAGTCTTTGGTTAAGATAATGAGATGTTACCATAGGAGTCTTTTTTCTTGGCTCATGATAAGAGATGGGTAGAAGGGAAAATAAATACATAGATGTAAACACTGGTAGTAGTGTTAGAGTAACTAATGCAATACACTTATCTCTGAAATACTTAGCAGGCTGCACTGAGATCTCCTTCACATTTTTATCAATTCAGTTATTATTGTGAGTATTCCTAAACTTTTTCCATCATGGTTTTGCCACCAAATCATTTGATTTGTTGATGTGTCCCTCTGAGCTTCTGCTTCCCTAGTGAGAACTATTTTATGCTATTTTTTTTTACCCTAGGAAGTGTTGGATTATGCTGCAGGATGTCCTCAGGTTTCCGAGTGGTGATCACTAAAGAGTGGCTGTGTTCTCAGAGCCAAGCTGGTGGACTGTGTTCAGAAGTCCCTAGAAGGCTGGGGACATAAAAACTTCTGCTGACTGTCAAGAAAATAGAATAGCGCCCCTGGAAGGACTGCCCTCTCATGTGCAGGACTTTGTTGTGGCTACTGTGGTGAATTCTATTAAAACTAACCACAAGGACAAGGTTGTGCAAGCTGAGTTATTTTGTAATCATAAAAATTAACTGTGGTGRCAGCGCTGCTGTGATAATACTGGTGCATTCGTGTAAATGTTTGAAAAATCTCACAATTCTTTTTTCAGAATCAAGAAGTGTTTCCCTTCTTACATTTTGCCATAAAAGGATTTTCTCCATATTGAAAGCTAATATTTCATATTTAAGAATCTACAATTTATGATGTGAAAGGCTTTTATATTTATAACATGCCATAACTAATAACGAAGGCCATACTTCTGCTTTACAAGGCTTTCACATTCATTTAATTCAGAAGGTACTTTGCTATAAAAGAAAATGCTATTTCTGGATTTTAGCTAGTATAATTAATGCTATGCACTAACATACACAAATTGAGTGTGCTTGCATTTTAAAATCTGACATTTCTTCTTTGATTTTCAGTATATTTGGTCAAAAGAGTAAAATAGTAAATATTTATGTAAAAATACTTTAGCAAAAGGCATACAGAAGGAGAGCATTATCATTAGAACTGTGAGTTAAGTGTTTTAGTTATATTATGAATAACTATATTAGAAATACTACCCCAAAATGCGAGCTTAGTAAATCAGTTTAAAAAACATTGAAAAGTATTTGTAAAAGTTAAAAAATGAAGTATTATTATGAAATCTCACAGAATAGCTTATACATTAGAAGTGATCATTTCAGTAGGAAAATTCTACTATCAAAACATCAAAGTCTTCCAGACAATGTTTTGATTTTCATGTTTTCACATTTCCAGCTTACAAATTAAAAAAAAAAAAAAAAACAGGATCAATGTTTTTAAATGAAACTAAGTTTTAATGAGCTTTTTCTTCTAAATTTTGGAAACTCAGAACTTACAATTTTCTATTACTGTGTCTACTTCATTTTCATCCTTCATTTTCTCCATTGTATATTTTTCCTTCTCCATTCTAATGGGAAAGTCAGAAAAAGTAAGAAAATCTGGGAAAGGCAGGAGTGTGTTTATTTTATTTGTGTAGAAAACGTTCCTACTATTACACTTCTGTCTGCACGTCTGCAATTTTGCTGTTGGAGATGCCCCATATTCAGACTTTCTTTTCCTTTTAGCGTTACAGTTCTTAGGTGATCCCTCTGCAGGACTGCATGGAGAGCAGGAAGGAGGGGTGCTGAAGGCCCAGCTGCCCACCACCGCTGCACGTCAAGCTCTTCTCCATGATCTTCATCTTAGATTCGGCTGCCTCCCTAGAAGCCAACTTACAGGTCACTAGATACGGTGAGGGAACAGATTTATTTCCTTGGGTTATGCTCTTTAATGGATGCTCTGCTGTTGGTTTCTGAGGCAATTTTGTAGTTTGTTTATTAAGCTTTGTTTGCTACCATTTTTGTAGCCATATAGAGATTGCTAAAGGCTCTATTTTCCTTTGGTTCTCTTCAGTAGTTTTGGATGTTTCTTTTCTTCCTAGTGTAACATTCTTACCTGAGCCTGTGTCCACTGACCACTTTGAGCCAGCRTAACTCCTGATACTCAAAAGCTTATGTTCCACTCCTTCCCTAGGAAAAGTTTCTCTTAGTTTATTCTCTTTCATTTCTCCACCGTTTACAGTCTACAGAAATCCTTAGGTCTCTTTCTGATGCCTTTTTATTATTGAAGGACATCTATGTGGCTTCCTACTTGMGCCCACAAGCTTTTTTGTGCAAGTGCTCCACATTCACGATACCTACTGCACATCTCGTTTCAAACACAATTTTCCACTGCGTACCCTTTCACCACCAAAAGGGAATGCTTCCAGTCCATAGCTCTGTCTCAGCATCTGTCTGTGGGTTGTAGGTTTGTATCAAGACAAAAGCAGGAATTGTATTCACTGCTCCTTGAACACAGGGCTTTAAATTAATTTGTCAATATGTTATCATTTTATAGATTAATGCGTACAATAAGCAGACAGAGAGGATGTCTAACTGATGTCTAATAGGGCAGCATAATCATTACAATAATTGAAAGTGAAATTATTTACAGTAATAAATGAGAAACTAAGTAGGAGTAATGGGACTGAAATGACGGGTAAGAAACTTGGCTGAATATCAGGAAGTGATATGTCTTAGTGAAATAACCTGATTATCGAGATGGTGGAAGCCCCAATGCTTGGCTCATTTAAAGCTAGGCTGGACAAAGCAGTAACAAATGTCCRCAAGGAAGAAACCTGTTGTTACTGAGGGCCCAAGGTATTCCTGAGATTTTTCCATTTCAAGATTTCAAGATTTCAGGTAGAGTGCCACAGATAGATGGTCTTTACCAATTTCCCTGTACTGAAACGGAACTGTAAACTTGTCTAGAAGCATTTCTATGTATTATCAGTAAAGGGCTCCAAAATGAGTTATTCAGATAAAGTTGCTCTAACATTTTAAGCTCTTTTTCCCAAGGGAGCTATGTTATAATGTACTACATGGGTGASAGGGTACCTCCCATTCAAAGAGGCAGTTTTCCATGACTTTCTYAGCACAACAGTCTGGTAGGTCACTGCCCATTCTTAGCCCCAAACCTGAAGTGAATGCTTTAGAATGTAAATGTACAGTTTTCAAATAATATTCTAATCTAATTAATACCCCAGCGTTGAAGTAATTGCAGATGAAAGTGGCATGTRGATGTCTTGGAGCTCTTCCCTTGCAATTCTCTGAATGACTGTACAACCACACTCTTGCCCTTGACAGTCCCTTTTTATGAGGTTTAAAAGACCCTTGGAAGGAAACTGTTTTCTGCAACCAGGAAAAAGTAAGTATCTRCTCACTGCACGATTTCCTGGGAGTCCTGGGTCTTTTCCCCAGCTTTTTCAGATCGAGCAGCYAAACTTGCATGAAACAAGTACCTGACCACATTATGGATGGTAGCTAGCAAAAGTAGAAGGAAACAGGAAAGCGCTAGACAGGCAGAAGGTAATCTCCTAGCTGAGACTACCCAGTTCAGGTGACACCTTGGTTCGAGGCAGGAGCGTAACCTTTAATGGAGCCACTTCCTTTCYTACTCGCCTTTCATGCAGAAATTTYCCCAGCTTTGACGTCATTTCGGAGTTTGTGTTCCGACAAATGCCTGCTGCTAGCTCCAGAACATGCTGGGTTGAAATTGGGATGTTAGGATATTGAAATTAGAATATCATGCCTGCTGAGCCCCTCTGGATGCTATATTCATAAAATCATTATCTGTACCATTGTGAGGTTAACAGCGGAATGGCAAATCTGGAATGTGATCTGAAATATTAGTAACTGTGGTTCAAATGTGCCAGATGTAAACTTCTGATTATGCAGAGCATCTAGGGTAAATTTATTCATGAATGAKTAGACAAGTTAATTGAAGAAAAAATCCGTACCGTATAGGCTGTAAAACAGAAAGATACCATCTTTGGCTCACTAAGTCTTTCAGCTACATATCACTGGATAAAATTGGAGGATATTGGCCAGTCACCATTTCTAAAGTTCTTCTGTCTGAGCCAGTACAGCCATTTTTGTGTTTCTGTGTTGTAATTATGACTGTCAGCTCCATGCAGAGATCCTGAGGCAGCTGTTCATCTACAAATGCAACCGCGTTCTTGGGCAAAGTGACTTTGTATCCCGCTTCCCTGCGCTGCTGTGGGGACGCAGGGGCTCGCTTGCATCGAACTGGGACGCCTCTAACACAGCGCTAGGTCACGTGCAGTGGACACCCTCTCAGAAGCATTAGTGACAGTTTTGGTTGAAGATCATACGAGAGTCTGACCTTTGTTTTGTAAAAATTGTTCTGTAGCAGAACCATTTCAGCTTCAGGATTAGTACATTCCTCATCCTTTTGTTAACAGGAATATAACCAGCTGCAAGGAGACCGTGTGTTACTGAGGCACTGCATTAATCACTGTAAGGTCTTTTGCTATTCTAATATACAACCAAATACATGCTATATCCAGAAACCAAAGACTACAGTAATTGAGCCAAATTATTTCAAAGCAGAATACTCACCATCCATCAAATGTGATAATGTGTGGATCAGTGAAAGAGTAGCAGTTCCCTGTTGGGAGGTCCTGAACTGTGACCTGGTTAAAATGAAATGTGTAATGAATACAGTCTACGCAGCGGGTTTTCTTCATTACTGTTCCTCACAAAACGTTAGGGGTAGGATTCGTGTGTCAAGTATAAACTGAAATCTGATTTCTAAAGCATGAGAGCGAACTGGTACAAAATAGGCTTTGCTTTTAAACATTTAATCACATTCAATACAAGGAGTTCGGAGTGCACCTATGCCACCTGATGTCATGAACTGCCTTTCTTTATTTGGTAAAAAGAAAAGCTTTTCTATTAAGCCTTTTTGGTTAAGAAGTAAATCATTTCATGAAATTATCAAGGGGAGAGGGTGCTCATTAAATCGCACTGATTTCAAGGTCTGAGGTATGGTATAAGAAGGTATGCTGTAATGAAGTAGCATTACCATTTCTTAGTAGTCACGGACTGTCCACTAGTTTGACCTTAAATTTCCTGATACAGCATTTGAATGACTGATTAATAAATTTGATGTGCAGATTATTGATCAGGTACTGCTGATGAGGCCCCCACTCAGACTGCTGGAGCTGTCTGCTGTCCGCTTGCGAATGAAAGGAAGGATCTACTAAGATCAGCAGAGATCTTCAGCTGCTTCAGCTCTCAGCTACCCTGGTGTGAGCTGGATCACAGGCAGTCTAAGAGCTCTGACCACCTGCAGGGAGCAGAAATGGTGCCGTCGAAAGCTAGAGGTAGGACTGCTCGCATCGAAGTTGCAGTTCTGTTTTCTCCAGCACAGTTAGGCCTCCATTACCATCACCATCACCATCACATCCTCTCGAGATGGTGCTTTCGCATGTTTGCTTACTGCTATCAAATTCTCAGAAATGTGAAACTGGGTTATTTGCACAGGGCCTGTAGTAATTTTCAATATGAGGACCTTCCCAGTCACACTGTTGGGGATGAAGAAGTGTTATGTTTTTCCCGTGTCCTGCCCACCAGGGATTTTTTGGTCAGGGCTGCTTGCTTGCTCTTTACCCATGAGAAATCCAGAGGTGCAGTTCAGTTAGTTCTGCCGTGGTGTGTGGAGTGGGGAAGGAGAATGGCCACTCTATCCTTGGGCAGTCTTTCAGTGACAAAGCAGAATTTAGTTTTTTTTGCAGTGGTGAAATTAAATAARTGAATAAGAGGGAAAAGGCAGAACTACACTCACTGATAAAATTCATCGGGTGAGGCAATACACCATCTTTCAAAATGTCCTTTAACCATCCCGTAGTGACATTGCTTATACACCCAGAGGTATCTGGTATCCCCAACTAGCAGTGATTGTCTTGAGGAGTTAAAACCAGAATAACCCTTTGAACAGCATTTTGATACAAGGTCAGCTGCATCATWTGTATCTACCGACTGATGTAGAGAAGTATCGGAATTTTCCCATTTTCTTCACTGCCAGAACTCTTCTGAGTAAAACATGTGAACAGATACACAAGCCACTTTCTGCCCTGTTCTTATCTTACATGATACCAGCAGAGAATGCAACTGTGCATGGAGTCTTAGATGGCTGAAGAAATACATTTTTTTTTTGGGGGGGGGGGGGCATCTGAGTATGTCAGAGTGTTCTGCAAACCATTTCCATTCAGTTTTCAGTTAAGTTGGAAATAGCTGAACAAGTCTGAACAGCWAAGGACTCTGTGGATTTTAGTATACGAGTTTTTCCTTGATATGTTGCGGGAACTGCTTTACATTAATGCCTCTGATTATCTGCAAAGCAGCAATGGTCTATTTGTTGACTGTTTGTATTGTGGAGGGGGTCTATTTGTTTCTATAGATCATGTTTTAACTAGGATTAGATGCAATTTACTATTAAAATTGATTAACTTCATTCACATTCACTCTATTTTCATATTTCAGTGGAAGCATTCTTAACTTGAAGAAAAAAATACAGATATGTAAGTGCATTGCATTGAATTATCTGTAATTGCTGATTTAAGAAAAATTTTAAGAAGGTTAAAAGAAACCTATGTGGGAAAGGAAGGGAGATAGTTACATGCTAGTAATTTTAAGTGTAAAGACAAAAATCCTTTTCAGCTTGATTTCATTCTTTCATGAGTAAATCCACTATAAAATCATGCTAGTGATTCTGCTGTAAAGGTAATATAAGTGAAATTATAATATGAGTTATTCTGTGAGACTAAAATATCATATTTCATATATAAATATATATATTTCATTTGAGATAGGTTTTCTGTTATTTATACTATACCAGCTTGGATGCGCCACTGCTCTGGAAAGTTTAGCTGAATCCAATCAGATACGTATTCTGGCTCTCTCAGGCCATGGGGTTGTGGCACGCCGCTATGAAACCTCTCAGCTGAGAGTCTGAAAGACCTTCGCAACTGATGCCCCACTCTTTGGGCAGGCTTTCTGCACTGCAAGTGTGGTTTGGCTCACTGATTGATTCTCGTTATTTTTATTTTGGACATTTTATAGACAGATACAGGAAGAGACGGAGTAGGTAAGAGTGTCATGGGAGGTCTCATGCTGATTACTGGCAGGGTCACAAATTGAACCCAGCAGTACTGATTTTCAGTTCTCCTTTCTAATTACTGAGGCAGTCACCTCTTTTGCAAGAAGTTTTCTTGCAGGACCAGCTTTCCTTTCACTGTGACCAATTTTATCAAGTCTATGTKATTTCTGTGCTTTTTTGGAAAATTTCCTTCAAACTGATGATCTTTCCTTCCTCTCTTCCTTGAAAGGGAATGCTAATTCCCTAAACAAGGTTGTCCCTCTGCCCACTGCCTGCCTTCCCGCAGYGCACATAGGCAAGCCAGGCTACATCTGTAATCCAGCTGTTTGCCCTCCTGACGTGCTAACTGATAATCAGACATGAGTCTGTTAAAACAAAAAGCTTTGCATGTTAATATTCTTGGCATAGAAAGTCGCTGGTTTGGTTTACTGTGCTAACAGCAGCCCCCGAATGTTAGTGTCTAGGTGGTTAAGATTTATTGTCTTGTTTTCTCTGATATTAAAACTCCCATTTAAATTTGACATGTTTTCCAAATTATTTTAGGAACCACCCTTTACATCCGYTGGTGTGTAAGCCCTCCAGAGCGGTTCGCTCCGTGTGGCTGCCTTCGCTCTGATGCGAGCGATGCGGTTCCCGTCCTGCGMGAAGTCTGTCACCGCCGTCACCATCAGCGCGGCCGCTGCGCAGCTGCTTTCCGTGCAGGGCATCTGCAGCAGATCCACCTGGCATGCCGAGAGGGCTACGTTCGGGGGCCCCAGGAACCGGCTATCTAAAATGAACATGAACACTGAGTTTGACAGGAGAGACCCCAGCAGTTGCCTGAACCCTGTTCACCATCCAACACAAGTGTTTTACATTCCAAGACACACATGCATGGGAACCAGATGGGTTTTGCAAGAAGGCAGTTGTGACTGACTTAATCTGGCATCCCTTTGCAATTTTACTGTTTGTATATTGGATTTTTTTGCTGCAATAGACGTTTCACTAAAACTTGCTGGTGATGTTCTGTCTGCAGGTGCCAGTATTTCTGGAATGACAGTCTTAYCTTTATGGGTCCATGCCCAGGAAATGAAGATGAGTATTTCTTATGACAAAGAATGAGATGAATCTATGTTTCAGGAAAACACTTATCTTTCACTTGCTTTATTATAAAAAGGTATCTACTGAGATTTGCTTAATTTAAAATAGAGGGATTTTTATATATATATATATCTGGAAAGAGAAGGTTCTTAAATCAGTTTTTAGTGACTTGCAGGTCCAGGACAGGAAGGCACATGCAATAGATCTGTACACTGTTATCTTTTACAGATTTTTAGATTTAACTAGGTTATTTTACTTTAGTTTCCATCTGTAAAGTGATGGTAGTATCATTACTATCTTTCATATAGGGGCTGTGAAGATAAATTCACTAAAAGACTGTGGAAAAATAATTTACGATGGTGGTGCTGGCCATGTAAGTATCTGTGATGGGTGGGGAAGTGGTGGGAGGTGAAAAAAATCAATGTGGCAATGGTAACTCAAGCATATTTGTGCAGCTCTGCCTCTGCACATCATATCATTCCTGAAGGCACTTCTTCTAGCAGCAGGAATAGCAGTGTCCATTTCTCTTCAGTCCTGACCCTTCATGCTGAGGTCTCAGGTAAAATGCTAACTCCCTTCTCCCCGCCCCCCCCCTTTTTTTTTAACGGGGATCTGTTTTTATGAACATTGAATCATAGTAGTATTGGTTCTGAGCTAGCTGGCCTGCGTTTTAGATAATGTCTGTCTTCTCCTCAAGAAGTCAYCCAACCCTTCATGAATTCTTTAGTGAATGTAAAATGAAATTTTGGGCCTACAGCTGATTTCAGAACTACCAATATTTGTGCTAAATGTTTAATTTGCTGTCCCAGACCAATATTTTATCAGATGATAATGAACAGCGTTCTGGAAATGGTGGCAATGGAATGAACTAGATACAAAAATAAGCGATTTTCATATTGTTTTTCAGATTTCTAGATTTATTTGATGATTTATAGGAGGTGGCATTCAAATGTTCTAAGATTTTATTTCTAATATGATTAAGTAATCAATATTGTATTCATCATGGAAAAGACCCTTAAAATGTCTTGAAGTTAACCCTGTAGAGTTCTGTAGAAATGGAGCTAAAACCTACAAGCATTAATAGCATATTATCTCTCACGCCAAACCCTTACAGGCTGCTTTGCTCATTTTCAAGGTTCTTGATTCAATTAAATTGGAGGTTTCCATTAGGAATAGTTACTGGCATTGCAGCCCCATGGGCTGTGCTCACAACCTGGAACAAAAGTTTCAAATCAAACAAAATCATCTTGTCAAAACAGCAATGATAAATTTTAACAAAAGCGAAACTGCAGGAGCTCTGGTGTGTCTAGGCATTCATTACGATATTGTCTGAACTTAGAGACATTCTTCTATGCTTGTAATTAGCTTTCTTATCACTTATTCCCTGCATAATTAACACAACAGTGATGTGACATGGATTCAGCCAGAGAAGGAGCTTGTCAGTTAATTTCTTCGGTGTAAGTGAATCTTTGCTGAAATTGTTTTTGTTTTGAGTTTCTAGCAGCGTGGCCGACATCACATTTTTCAGAAGCCCACCGCGTTCCTTCGAATAAACAAGGAGACCCTACAGACGAAGAAGGCACGAAGGAAACGTGGTTACGCAAACACACAGCGGCAGCTACTCAGCCACGTAAATATCTCAATTGATTAGAAACGGCCCAGAGTCGTGTAGGAAATAGCCTCAGGGTGGAACAGTCAAGGACTGGAGCTCGTTATTAGTTTAAGCAACGTAAATGAGATGATTAAAACTGACGGAAAGTTGCCACTTCAGGGACGAGTTCCCTCCAAGATTAGTTAATTGGTAGAGTTGTGTCTCTGTCTTGGCGCCTCCTGGCACCGGGATGTCAAGCCCCCCGGCGCCTTGGGAGTGAATCTGCTCTTGGGGATTGTGCCTCACCCCGTTCCTTCGGGAAGACGCGCGAGCCCGTTGTGGGGCTGCAGGAGACCCCTGCAAGGAGTCAGCCTGAGGCCCGCGTTTATCAATCTCAGCCTGCCCAGGCTTGTGAGCTCCTAGCCCATGAGTTCACTGTCAGCGAGATCTTCCACGGCCTAAGAATATGTCCAGGTAGCTAATAGGAGATAAAATTTGCCCTTACAGGTTCTGTGATCCCCATAAAGGCAGGTGTTTAAGTTGCCCCGGGGTGTTGAGGACGTCCCAGCGGTGTTGAGGACGTCCCAGCGGTGTTGAGGACGTCCCGGCACACACCAGGCTGCGTTTCTGGGTACCTAAATAAGTGAGTCTGTTCCCACGCGCGCAGCGAATGTTTGCCTGATGGGCTGACAGAGACTGTAAGCCAAGAGGAATATGTAAAACAGAGAACCGCTGAGCCAGGAAGAAACTCAAAATACTCCTCGTCCGGGAGCCAGCACAGCTGCCGGAGCCATAAGGTGCCGTTAGGTTTGAGCTCGTTGTGTTGTGGTATCATTCAAATGACTTTTTTTCCTCTGTTTGTACACTTGGCTGATGGTGGGGAGAGAAAGTAGAGAGACTGAGAACTCATGAAAGTGCTTCATTTAAAAAAAAAAAAAGGGCAGAGACTGAGAAATAAGAGTGAGGTGGAAGATTGAGCCACTGCAGAGACTTACTGGGTCTTTTTGTTTTAGGGGAAGTTCAATTTAATGTGTGCGTCAGTGGCAGRTTTAAAGGGGAAGAGGCAAAGATTTGGTTTCCTTTATTAATGACWGTGATTTTAGCAGTGCTTCAGTTCCATCACTAAAAATAGGGGCTAATCTCGTTGCTAGTGGAAGGACTCAARAGGACAATTCACACTTTCAAGGATTTATTAAGGGAAAAAATATCAGAAACTGTCTTGTTTTTTTGCCAAAAAAATTTAACTAGCTTTTTAGGGGTAGAAAAACTGTGGACCTAATGCTAGCTCTAAACAGTCTTCTCACTGAGTCCCCTTTAGAAGCAKAATAAATCTTCTTATAAGGTTGTGTATTTTCATTAGTGAAAATAGTAAATAAAAATGCAGATGGTTCCCTTGTTCAGGCATGATATTCCACCAGATTAACTTGGGGAAAGTATTTACCAATTAAAAGGGTAAGATAATTTTCTAAGAGACATTACCGGTATTTTCAATTAAAAAATATGTTCTGGAAAAGAACAGTATTACAGTAAGAATGATTTTTTTTTTCATCTGAATTAAAGTAGACCAAAACTGCAAGCCAACAAAAGAAAGAAAAACGCTTTCAGTGCACATTTACTGAATAATAAATCCGTAGGTGAGCTCCTTATTGATAATTAGTGGAATTATTCTAGCAAAGACTGCATTTATTACAAAGCTTAAAATGGAATTTTATACTCCTGTAACTTAAAATAAGTTCTTCTACTCATATTTATTTCACYCATTAATCTCAGTGGACTGTTGTTCAGGATGTTGCTAATCAGATGGTTTTTGGTGTCAAAAACCTGAGTGATACTATTATCTGTTTTATTCTGTAAGCAAATATAAGGTCTCAGTAGCTGAGTTTATGGTTGCTGCCATTTGTTAAAATTAATTCTAACATAGGTACTGGGAAAGGTAATCACACTGATTTGATGCTGATATGTGAAAATCTTACCCAAATCCTCAGTACTAAGCTGTAAAGTAATTTTGCAGGAGTCATCATGCCCCAGATAGGTAATAGGTACAGTACTCAGAATGGTCAAAACGTGCTCTTTTCCATCCTCTGCAATTTGTAATGATTCTGGTAAAAACTGAAAATAAGAAAATCGCTCTAAGATCATTTTGACAATAAGGCAGTGCTGATACTTAAGAAAAATTGAGTGTTTTTAAGCCATTATGAATCATAAAGTTGCTTGTAAAGTAATAATGATCTTAATTTTTCCAAAGGTAAAATTACTGATAAAATATTTTAACATGCTTAGTAATTAAGAAAATGTGTGCAGTTGTCATATGTAGTGTCTAATTGCTTCTCATTTTTCAGTCTCAAAACAGGCTTTCATAATATCTGAAGATAGTATACCATAGAATTTATTCATTTTTAATATCTCTGGTTAAAGGAGCTTTCATTCCAGTGCACTAGGACACTAGCAATATTTATGGCCTGAAGTATGGCATTACTTCAGCCAWGAACATGTGGACACTGTGTTTGTATCTGCAGCAGGTGCAAGGTAAGTGCAGTTTTCACCTGATTCCTCTTCTCTGCTATGGCAGGAAAAAGAACTCCATACATAAAACATCACAGCTTGTGCTTGGGGAAAGGAGATGGGGTTCTGCCATTTCTGTGTATCTCTTCTCCTGGGGTAAGGGCAGAAACAGCATTCGAGGCTAGTCAGAAACTGGAATTTCCATTCCTTGCAATTCCTTGGAAACAATTCTGATACTTCAAAAAAGAAAAAAAAAATTGGAACTGTTCTTCAAATGTCCTGCAGAAAAGGCTTCTACATTTATCAGACATCTTTATTCTGGGTATAAAGCTCAGATACTCAGAAGATCTCAGATTTTCCTCAGCTGTCATCTAATTCCTGAGTAGGATTAGGCATGTGCTTTGCTCATAGTGTGGGCTTGCCCTCAGAAATTTGATGTTTTTAGTGTCTGTCCACAAGAAATTGTTTGATAAAAATTTGTTTCTCTCTTCACTTTCTTCTGGTCTAGTTAAAATAAAATTATGAAACCTTGCAAGTGGGGCTTCACACTGTACATAACCGCAAGAGTATTTGGGGGTGTATTTATCAGAAGATGCAATTTCGCACATTCTTTATGGTGCATTAGTGTCAGTACCTGCACACTCTGCTGATGGGTGCTTTAGAGAGTTTTACAAGCAGACTGAAAGCCATATAATTTATTGAGACATTTTCTCAAATTGAACATAGACACAGCATTGGTTATGATTATCAAGACCTATGCTTCTGTGTATTATCTTTCAGAGCGTGTCAGATAATATATAATTTTTGTCTGGGGATACACTAGAGAAGTTCGGTAAATCAGGGCCATCAGAATTACCTTAATCCCTGCATAGAATCCGCTGCTCTCTTCGGGTAATGACTGCTGATCAGGAGTGTCCTTCATAAAGGCAGTGACAGTGCAAAAGACCTGTAATAAATAAACATTGTACTTTATAGCTTTTCTTGAAGAGAATAGTATAATTATGCATTGTCCTATTTGTTGTTGAGGTCTTTCTTTATTGTTGGAACAGAGTTTTTGAGGTCTAGGCTTTAAAAAATATTTATGCACAAACCTTTAGATTTGAAAGCATTTTGGTTACATTTAATAAGGAAAAGAACATGGCATTTGTCTCAACAGTTAATAACTGTGAATGCTTACAGTGCATTTTCTTCTGCAGTTTTTGAAGCTCCTTCTAGAGGTTAGTAATATTATCTCCATAGTAATTAGGGAGAATTACAGTGTTCATGGGTGTAACCGTGAGGGCTAGGACATAGCCTCTAGAATGGCAGACTGCAGTCTGTCCACTGGCTCAAATGTCCTCTCTCTATACCGTGTTTTTGAACGGCCTTTTATTTAGATTAGCTTGACAGTCATCCAGTCTCAGAAACATTGTCAGCAACAGGAAGCTCCTTTTTCGTTTTCTCCTTAGTGCATTATAAAAGTATTATCTAGATGAGGCAGATGTGCCTAGAAGGTTTAGATTATAAAAAAACAAAAATATCCTTCAAAACAAGAAACACCAAACGCAATGTACCAGACCAATTATGTTTTATTCCTAGCACAGTCACGCAACCTTTATCTCTACTGAGCCCGCACACCATCTGCCATCTCAATGTTTCATTGGTTTCAGGAAATGCGAACAGCTAACATCATTTCTAGGCTCATAAGATTAAACTATAGAAATTTTCCTTAAAGCAAACTACAGTAAGCTCTGAAATTGTAGGTCTAAATTTTTTGGCCTCTTCTCGTAAATGGAATAACAGATTTTGACAGGCTAAATCAATTCCAAATAATCAGATGGCATATTTATAGCTACTGCCATTTTTAAGCCTCAAGTAACTCATGAAGAGGAATCAGACCAATCTAATATATTTTCTATTTTGGTGAATTCCTTTGGACAGTTTTTTGAGTACCACCTACTGGCCATGCTACTCTCTCAGTAGCTCTCGCCATGGTGGTTCTGGGTGCTCGGACTCCATGACTGGCCTCCGCAGTGCTTCATAGAAGCAGCCTGAAAATCAGGATTGAAGCCAAAGCCATTTGTCGTGTGCAGGGAGGAGAAAGGTGGCACATCTCTAACAAGAGGTGGACCCTGGCAGCCTGTGGCTGGCCTCCAGGACCACCTGTTGTTCGGTGACAAACTTGCCAGCCCTCTCCTGGGGAATGTGGGGGAAGCCTGAAGGATGCTGGTGGCCCAAAGGTGGGTGAGACATTTTGGTAGCCTTCACATGCAAGCAGGTCAGGCTGCCTGCAAAGTGTGGCTGGGGTTGGAGGTGATTCTTGGAAGGGTCTTGCATGCTAGGCTTCTCTTGGGACCTGCCAGATAGACACAGCCCTTATGACAAGTGGTGGCCAAACAGGCTCGGAAAAAAATATGTATATATATTTCCAGCATCATGTGGTCATATGGACATGAGTCATTTTTAAAAGTTGCATACCACTCTGCAGTCTTTTACCACTCTGAAAATGTGAAGAATCCCCCTTCATTACCTCAGAGCTACAGTTTTTCTTCAGACTTAAAAATAGTCCTACCTGATCCATCCTAACACAATCAAAATGCAAGGCAGGTGTTACCTGCACTGCTAGCGAAGAAGGAGGTGTTTTCTGTATTCTTCAAGTGGACTATTTCCAGGTCAGCTGTCAGCCTAGTCCCAGCTTTCTGTGCCTTTCAGGCCTTTTTGGCCTTCACAGAATTTCGCACTCTTTTGCTGGCAGGTCCAGCTGCCATTTTGGCCTCGTGAAGATAGTGTTACTTGTTACGTTACCGAGATGGAGTCCTGTACGTCTTACCGAGTCTACTGGGAGGAGAAAAGATAGCTAGTATCCCTCCAAAGGAGAACAACTCATGTTCTCCTCTAGGTAAGAAGATCTTACTATCATTAGATGTTTCTTATCCCTAAGTATTCCTTAAAGGCTCTTATTCGACTTAGAAGTTTGGAAAAAAGTTCTTATACTTGGATGGCAGAACATGAATGTTGTCCTTCTTACTGCCATTTCAGTTACAGCTGCTAAGGGGAGAATCTGCAAAATCATGATCTGACAAGTCAGTGACAACAGAAAAGGAGAGAGTTCGGATGATATATATTCCCCCTGGTGAAAAAAAAAAAATGATTACAGAACTCAGCAAATCCAGTGCATCTGCATTGCAGATACTGTATTTACACTTGCTGGGTTGTTTGCACTTTTTGCTTCAATGCRTTTTACCAGAAGTATTCACACGGAGACTTCCATTTGAGCACACCATGTACAAAGCTCCTGCCAGGGAGGGAGATATAATTAACGCTGGCAGGACGGCTCACTAGGACGCGCGACGCGCGGGGAGGGGGCGGCGCCGGCAGAGGGGTCTCGCGGTGATCTTCAGCAAATTSACATCTTGGAAAATGTCAGCCTCACTCCCTCTTCGCAATGTATTTTCACCTGTTGTGGAACAGAGCTATATTACATAGATAAAGCCTTGAACACTAAAATGGAAAATTAAGCCATAACAATAWCCTGAAATTATTACTAGGCTATATGTCCTCACCAGCTGCATCTTCGGCACACAGGGGGTTTGGTACAAAACTTGCAAATCGGAGATGTATGGGCAGCAGTTGCGAGTTACATTTTATTTCTGTCTTTGATATCACTTCTTTTCTTGTAGTGTCTTCACCGGGTTAGATGCGCGCTTCACTTCGCAATCAGCAGATAACGTTCGTTGGCTGCGGAGCCGCGGGTTGACAGTTTGTCACGTAATTATTACGATAGTCACTCTGGGAATTCTTTGCCTTTAGCTAAATACTAGCTCTTTTTCTCCAGTTCAGTGATCAACTTTTTCTTTCTCTCCCCTCCCTCCCCTATCGATAGATGCATCTCTTTTTTAAAGCRAAGAGAGAAAAGCAGCATCACTGGCGGCAGTATGCTGATGGCCGTGACAGGTTAGGCCACGTTTCTTCACGAACTCATCAAATCTTTCCAATCCAAATTACACTTCTTTTTTTTTTATCATGCCTTTTAAAGGAGCAGAAATCTGTAAAGGCGCCTTCAGACACTGTAAACCAATTGCTTCCAGTTGTGGTCTGCTTCCTTCCCTTTGTGCRTTTCCAGCTATTTCTGTAGGGTGGAAAACTACTTACAGGCACAACACTGATACAGAAAGGCCCTAGTAACTAAAAAAATCTCCTTTCCTGTGTTTTGGAGCAGATTTGTGCCTTTAAGTGAACTTGATTCCCACTTTAACGTGAATCCTGTGAGCAGCCCGTTTCGCCCAAAGCAGGATTYGGCCGTTAATTTGGTGGGGATCGGGAAGCTCTGGGAGGTGGTGGTCAAAGCGGTTCTGTGATAGCCAGTGTGGGGGTTGTTAGCGCTGGTCCTGCAGGAAGTAGGTGCAGATAAACCAGGCTGTCCCCTGCAAAGGCCTTGGGCACGTTTTATCTAAGTAGCATCCATGCCTGAGTCTGAAGGGTGTTTTTCATAAGTCACTTACAGATCTACRTATGTTTAGGCTTTGGGCCTCAATAATTCTGAAAATCTGCAGTCTGAGGAATCCCCCCGCTTCCTAGTTTGCCCAGGCCTCACTAATAGTAAGGGCGGTTGGGCTGGGGTTGAGGAAGGGGTTGGCTTCCTGAAAACGAAACAGGAGCAGGCGCTTGTTTTCTGATCAAAACCCACTGCCGTTCAGCAGTGCCATAGCTGCAGAGACTCCCGGGTTTGCAGGGCAGTTTGCTGCGTGACCTGAAAATGCTCSAAGAGGCTGCGTTCGTGCTGCCGCGCAGCCCCGGAGCTGCAGCCTCCGGCGGCTGGCTGGCTGGGGGTCCCCGCGACGGGAGGCAGCAGCGGCGCGGTTAGCGCCGTGCCCGCCGCACCTGGGAGCCCTCTGGACGCGCAGGTCTGCCGCAGCGCGCTCCGGGGCACGGGAAGAGCTGGTGCCGCTGGCCCCTGGAGGCATCAGCCCTTGTCCCCGCGTGGGGACGGCAGCCGGGTTGGAGGGCTGGGTTCTGCGCTGCCCCCCGGGGCTGCCCATGCGTTTCTCCAAGGGGCCACCAAAGCAATAGTGAAATGCCCATGGCAGGTACCGCTTCCAGCCCTGGTTCCTCTCTGGGACAGWCCAGCCTATCTTCTCTTGAGAAGGGTGAAACCCTTATTTAACACACCCTGCTCCTGGGAAGGCTGGCTACAGGTCACCTACTTCTCCGGCAAGTGCTTGAGCTATGTTGTAGAGRCAGTGGCACCACGGTGTCAACAGCAATAGTTAAAATATTTGCTGCTACTGGTGATGGTTTTTCTCTGAGTAGGACTTCAGGGTCTGCATTAAAATRTGGATGGAGGCATTTTCCTGACTCAGACATCGGATCGGAGAGGTGTGGAAGCTCAGGGACACCACTCCGGTCAGTAATTTGCATCGCCCGGATCTGGGAAGCTCCCTGCATGTCCCTTCCCGGGGCAGGGAGGCCTGTGTGCAGCTGTGAAGGTGCAGGTGCCTGACCTGCGGGTGATTCATCGTATTAACCCCTGCCACGGGCTCCCGTGTTGTAGCTACGGAAGCGGGTGTTGGAAGGCAGCCTAGGTTTCCAAGGATTGGAGAGGCTCGGGCGTTCAGCTAAAGGGTTTGGTAGGGGATGAACTGTGGCAGGTGAAGGGCAGCACGTGATGGTGATTAAAGCCTCCCACCTGCAGGTGCCTGCTCCATTAGGAGCTAATGGGCTGGGGTTAAAAAGCCTGGAGGAGGCTCTCCTGGGAGGTGGGGTGTGTGCACTAGCAGGAGCTGTGGTTTGCAGCCTTGATGAAAAGAGCAAAGGGCTGACCTGATGGAAGGTGCTTATTAGGGGAACTGGTAGGAAAAAAAAATAGTTCTTACTAGCTGGAAGAAAGGGTCTGGCTGTAGTTATTTGTGGAAAGGGGTAGGAGTAAAGTCACTGGAAAGGATTTTCAGGAGAGTCAGTAGGAAGGAGAAAGTAGGGGAGAATCTAGCTTTGAGTTAATCAATAAACCAGACCTYGAAGCTTTTGAAAAAGATTGCTCCTTATGTGAGCTCATCAGCTGTGGATGGAAGGAGYCTTGCTGCAGCAGCATGGTCTGGTTCCCTGTGAAGTTGCACGGTGCTTGGACTGTTACTGACTTAAATAGAAAGGGAATYGCCAGATAGCCAAGCAGTATGAAGAGGCCAAGGCTTTCCCTGGATCTGCCCAGAGCTCTGTTTCTGCTGGGATGCTCCTTTTTCCCTCTGCCAGAAGTTTTGAAATGGACTTCTGAATTCAGCTGTAACCTACAAATAGGCAGTTTTTTTTGTATTTTCCTTGTTGCCTGTATTAACCCTGGTTGTTGGGGTGGAGTTAATATTTTAGTAGGGAGACCTAGTGCTCTTCTTCCTTTGAGACTGAACACTAGCTGTCCTCTCTTATATTGAGGTGCTAACTTGTAATCTCCTTTGCTGGGGTGTATTTTTCAGGTGTTCCAGAGTGTYGTGCAGGATGGCCGCTTCTGGCACACAGTGTGAAAAGGCCAGTTTTATTTAAATATTTTTATTCTGCAGTGCACATCATAGTTTATGTATGGTGACAATTGCTTCTYGCCATATGAACTTTCAGATTGCTGTGCTGGGCAAAATCTGCACGGTTTTCTTCTAAACACCTTTCTTTCTTAGCATAACTCATTACTTACAGTGTGCTGCTGTAATTTATAGATGGCTATGCCTCCAGGAATGGGCTGACCTCTGTCTGTATCAAATAAATAAGGCTCAGGAATGCTAGGATTTTCCTATCAGATGGAATAGGCTTCTTCCAGTGCCTGTATAGAAACAGCGGCATGTTATAGATTTATTTAAGATTGCAATAGTTTCATGAGCATTATACTGCCAACATCATTGTCTGCAGTAACAAAACTGGAGCCTGGAGATGGGGGAGATAAGCACACATGACTGCTATTAAAAAATAACTGGCTGTTTAGACTAAAGAGAAGTCAATAAGAGTTCAGGAATGTTGGCCAGTAAATCTCAATTCCTCTTTAAGGTTATTATATTGTTTTACTGCATATTAAAAATATTGATGGTTATTCTATTATGTGACTAATCTATATCCTGGGGAATTTCTGAYGGGTAAAAAATAGTGTAGATATCAATCACAAATGATTAAAAATAATCTTTTCTCTTGACTCTTTTATTAAGAAATGAGCAGAGCAAGTGCTGATTTTAGGCTAGGTTTATAAATAATACAACTCCTAGAATTCATCTATGAAAGCACTGGGGCCAAAATCGGACTATGCGCAGGTGGGTGAAAAGTAGGTTAAACAAAAGCAAGTGTTTTTTTGAGATGCTGCGCAGCCTGCGGGACAAAYGCTGCCGGGAGTTATGTCCCGGTGTCCCGGCGCGCTCGCTCCCGAGGGCAGCGCGAGCCTTTGGGCTGCGGTCGGAGGAGGGAAGGCTGCCTAGAGAGCGCCGGCGGTTCGCTGCTTCCTCTCCGACGCGGCTCTTACCTGCCCCGTTCGCGCTGCGAAGGTGCTGGAGAGGTTGACGCCGCTGGGAGCGCAAGGAGACTCTGTCCCTTGGTAACTGTTATTAGAAACCCAGAGCGGAACAGCAAACACGGTCAAATGCTTTTCTAATCTTTATCATGTAAAACTAAATTCCCAGTTAGAGCTGAGGCTTCGTTCACTAGTGACAATTTATGGATAATTATAATTAGTCAAATAGGCCATGAAGACCTTTTAAAAAAAAAAAAATCTAGCAAGGAAGAGAACATTTTAGTGTCACTAAATCTGCTAAATTAAACATGAGGGTTTCAGCAGAGGACAAAGAAGGGCTTACTGAAAGCTTAATGTAATGAAAAAGGTCTGAAAAAGATCTGGAGATGCTACTAGTTAACAAAACTAAATCTTCCCTGAATCTTTCAGGATTGTTAAAACTAAATTTAAAGTGATTACAAGTGAGATTATTGTGATGGAAATAGGTATATTTTCCTAACACAATCTTGCCTTGGAAACTGGCAGAGCTGTCTGCCTCATGTTGGAAGAGAGGGCAGCGTCAGCCAGATCTGGGTGACATAGTTTTTTCTCATTTCTTCTCAAAATTATCTAGGTTGTGCTACTGTTATAAATGACTTGCCTTTGCAAGAGCTGGAGAGGCTTATTCACATTTCTTAAATATCTCAAAAAAGAGCTGCACAACACCATGACTGTTTCCAACCTCCTTTTAATATAAGGCTATTATCCCTGTTTATTCTTTCAGTTTTGTGTAGCATCACTAATGGCTCTCTGCCTATAAAAGTTATGAACCTAATTTAACTTTAGAACTCTTGTTTCTGTACCGTGAAAGGCCGTGAATTCATATACAAGTCAATTTTTTCACGTGTCGTATTGGCATATTGGCTTCTGTTTTGTCGTTGTTGTTGAAACTAGATCTGTGTTGCTATGTAAGCCATCAAGTATACTTCTTAAAGATTGCTTTGTAATGAACTCTATCTTTCAATATACTATTGAACCAAGAATTTGGAATCGGAAAGGCAGAACACCATGAAAAAGATCATAAAATAAACCTCCCTCTACTTTAAAATGTACCATCTTTCTTTTCTGTGAAAAGATGTTGTTGTCTCTCTGGTCCCTGAGTATAAAAATTACTGAATGCATATAGCGCAGTGTGCCTATGCTGCAGATTCTCACTGCTGCAAGGCACAAAAAACATACTAAGAAAAAATTGGATCAGGCACATGTACCTACTACGTGTGCCAACCTCATGGTATTCAGCAGTAGGGTAAGTGTAGCTATTCAGGCTGCCTTTAGAAAATAGTGAAGCAGAAAGCGTGCATGCGCTCTGTGTAATTCAAAGAAATATATACCAGGTTCAGAACCTGGTATATGCTTTTGAATAATCCTGTTTAGAAACAGGCCGCTGCTTCACTCTTTTTTTTTTCCCTGTATTAAGTGTAAATATAACTATTGAGGCACTAATAAAAACCCAACAAAGATATTACAAAAGTTTGCTTGATTTTTTTTTTTTTGAGGGGTTGGGGGTGAGGGCAGGGTAGCGTTACCGTGTCTCCCAGTCTGAGGTTAACACTGCTCATCTCTATGTAGGAGGACGACTGCTGAGTGGTGTCACGATGGATCTCTTCTTTCGTGCCAGCGGTGGAAAGGCGCGACCAGAGCACCTCGTAGTGCAGCGGCAGGTTGGGGGAAGGGTGGTTGTAGCTGCATCTAAGGTAGGCACGATTTTGCACAAGCTCAGGAGTTACCACTGGTTGTAAAGCCAGGCTCATGAGTTTTTCTGAAAAGGAAGGAAWAAAGGAAAGAGTACTGCACAGAACATTATTTTAGTAGTACAATTATTCAACAACAAGGAGATTTGAATATAACTGGACATGGGAGAAATACTACACTTTATRTTCCTGTGGTTTGATCATCAACTAGGTAAGCAAGAGAATCTCTTTCGTATAAAGCACAAAAATAGCTAATAGTGTGCTGACTATCATTGCTGTTACAGTATTTGATTTTTTTTTTTATTTTGTAGTTAGAGTACTCTTACTGAAATGAAGCATCAGATGAATAGAAACTAATTATTCTGACAAGGGTGTTTGACTGTGGACTCCCCAGTAGGACAGCGCCTTGATCTGAGTTTTGCAATAAATATGGAAAAGAGATGAGAGAGGATTACGTTACAGCGGTAAGCTGGCTCTCCGAGAGCGCCCAGCTCGTTCCGCCGCGCTGTACGTGGTGCAGACCCTCTCCGGGCCGTCCTGGGACGTACCTCGGGTGAGCTGGTTTGCTGTATTCTCTCTCTGCCCAGAGTAACCCTGCTGCTCTAAAAATACAGTTTGCTTTCTATAGGCTTCAGCCAGTTAYGAAGTCTGAAATTTTTCTTCCTGTTAAGCTCATGTTAAAAGTAGAAACAAAATGATGTGTAATACTGTAGGACAGTGTTCTTTCAYCCCTAGAGAGGAGGATTCAAATGGAACATGGAGCTGGTTCAGATAGTTTGAAAGGATAAATTAAGAAACTTTTTGCAGGATTGTAGAAAATATTATGGAAGCCCAAGAGAATAAGATATGACACAGTTACAGCAGAATGGAGAATTGATGTGTTAACATCYGTCTAGGGCAAATAGCATGAGCTAAGGAAAAGAAACAAGTTACTTAAAATATGAATAAGTGCTTGTTGTTTATATCCCTTTTTCTTATGTTTCTAAGGGAAGCTACCTCAAAGTGTGGCTCAGATGCTGACTTCCCGCACAAAGTTATGCCAGAAGGACAAAGTTAGGCAATCGGAGCATGGAGGACTATGAGCAAAATTGCAGGCACATACTCTGCTTTCCTCGTCTGTGTCCTTTCTGCCAAACGACGAAGCTCTAAATCCCTTCCGTGTGAGTGTGGGAAGTGCTGGATGGCGCTCGTGTTCCCGAGCTGCCCGGCGATGGGGCCGTGGGGAGCCGTCCCTGCGAGAAGCTGTGACGGTGCCAGCTGGAGCGAGCTCTTCGCTGCGTGGAGGCTGCGCTGCGCGGTGCTCAGCAGCCGAACATAACACAGCGAATTAACAACCCCCCCTAAGAAACTTCAGCTGTGAGTGTTTTCTGTCCAATGCACGGCACTGACAAGACATCCTAAAGTCGTTAAAGGGTCGGGGGAGCTGAACTTCACTGAAATGCATTAAGAAAATGGAGAAAGTGTCAACGGCAGTGCTTTTAAAAAAAGGAAAAAGCAGAAGTTCGTTGCTTTGATATAGATGGAAGGGGATGAAATTTATTTATTTTGTCAAAAACACAGGCAGATTTAAGTCTCAAGTACTAATATGCCAAGTTAAAAATGTCAATCTCTATTTATTTAGTAATAAACAATTTGATGATCTGAGCTAGTTAAGTAAGCCTGATACGTATTTCTGAGAAAGTACCGTGAACATTAAAGAAAAGTTTCATTTATTTAAAAATATGTTATTTCAAAATAATGAATTAATTTCACTTTCTTAGAGCCTTTTTCCCTCCCTCTTCTTTTCTTTCATGTGGGAATGTTAAAATATTGGTAAAGATAACAAAATAGATACCTCTCTCTTTAAAAACTTCTGCTAAGTTTCGATGTTGCTTTACTGAAAGGCAATCACCCCAGTTTGTCCTGTCTCTGTCCAAAAATGCTGAAAGAAAAGTAGAAAGGTAATTTTTTTCCCCTTGGAGAAAGAACTGTCTTTTCTGGCTAAATCTACATGCACCTGAATATGCTCTGAAGTTCAGAAGGTTTAACTGAGTGAGCAATTGTGTTCTGCTATTTCTTTGTTTCCTAGCTACAGAAGAGAGGTTAGAGCTCTTATAGTGGGCTGAAAATTATTTCTGACAAGACTAATTATATAAATGTCATGAAAAAAGATGTTATCAGATTTTATTTTTCCTTCCAGAGTTTGATAATTATCTTTTTTGGAGGACACTGGATTATTTAAGATAACAGCAAGCCTTAGATACGGTATCCTAGATACAGTACCTCAGTAAAACAAAGATGTTKCAGCTACCTGGCTGCAACTTCAAGCCTAAATGGAGCCAAAGACAGTAGGAAAGGTTACACGTGAACTGTAACCGAGCAAAGAGCACTTCAGTAATACACACCAGATTACATTTTGCTCTGGTAATAACAGCTATTCCTCAGGAACACCTTGGACCACTGCTGATTTATTTTCCACACAGTCTGCATCTTACTGGGAGCAAAGCTTGACTTGCAAGGTCGCCGAGATGTGTATTGCAATACCAGGACCTTTGCACACCTAGCAGGAGAGACGTACGCGGTCTTGTTGATAAATACCCTACGGGCGCTCACCTTYGGCGCAGTAGCCCATGCATCCTCGAGTCGGCCGTAAGAGATAAACGAAGAAGGCGCCGCAGTTTCGGACGGCGACGGGTACGCGGAACGAGCAGCAGTCCTTGGCGCTGCCGAAGAAGAGCCGCCGCGTGGTGCAGGCCGTGAGCTGCTTCCCCTCTCCGGGAACGGGGAGGGATTGCGAGTCCAGCGAGRGCCGCACCGGAGCTTGTGTCCCGCATCTGTTGAGCTGAGGACGCACGCAAAAGACACAATTTATAGCAAGTACGTTAGGACTCTGTGGAGAATCACTTACCAAAAACCAAGGCTATGAGCATAGTGAGATTGGAGGATCTGTGGAAGAGCTGTGTGTGTGAGGGATCGTAAATACCTTGCTCAGTTTAAATAGGTGGCTTTACACAGATGATTCTCAGAGACCACGAGTCCTGAATTCCAAAATATTCTCCTCTATTTTTTTTGTTCGTATGAAACAGATGAAGGCATTGTGAAAGGCTGGATCCCTCGCTGGGGAAGTGTGTTTTGGATCCCCAGCTGGCCCCTCCAGCTGGTGCTTTGGCAGTAGGACATAAGAAAGCCAAGGCAGACACAGCAGAAGAGGCAGWGTGTGGTAGGACCATCCCGAAGCAGGGTGGTGCTTAAAGAGAGACATGCAGTATATTTGATCAAATTTTGTGGATTTTCACTGTCAGATTTCTCTGTATTAACTGCTTTATCTGAATCTGTGGAGTAGGGCCCTGAATCCACTGAACATAGCAAATCCCCAAAGCAAGTCACACGGCAGAAAGAGTTGGTCCTAGGATGGCTTAAAAGAGTGCATTTTGGGTCACAGCTGGGAGAGACAGCCGTATTTACCCTTCCAAATTTAAAGATAGATGTCCAAGGATCTCGGATCCGAGTCGCTCTCTGTAGGTGCCTGCCTTTTTCCACTGACTAAGCAGACGTGGTTGTGCAGAACTGTCTCTAAGCGCCTCAGTGAGGCGATCAGACATAATCTGGGTCTAGTAAAACTTATTACAAAGGCTGACAATAACTGACTCTCAGAGGGCGAGTCTTTCTGTCCCTTTGCATTTCCTCAGCCAGGGATAGTGCATGATGCTATTTCTAATAGCCTGACTCCTGGGATATGCTTCCTCTCCGTGTGAACGCTTGGCTGTACATCATGCTTGGAGAAAAAAGTTCCCCCCCCTCCATTGACTCAAGTTTGCTGTTTCACTTTTTAAAATCAAAAGTTGTTTGTGACCGCAGGGGAAATGGAGGATAAATTCATGAAGCCACGCGTGAGTGCCTTTCTGTCATTTGAATTTTACCTGGGAGCTGTATAAGCCAGAAGGCAGGGATGGGGGGAACGGTGGCTGCACGCCCAGGAAGCAAAGGTATCGTAAGAAAATGAAGCACGTTGTRTGACAGTCTGATCTCCTGTTGGAGCTAGGTACTGTTAGGCTTCTAAAACCAAAGAGACATTATCAAAATTGTCCAAAGTCTCATTTTCCCCCAGAAGCATGGGGTGACCAAGCAGAGGTGTGTGCTGACCCTGTGGTCGCCCTCCGTGACCACATGTGTCCCCGCTGTTTTGGCACAGGAGGCCACCAGGGAGGAACGGCTTGTGGATTTTGGCTTAACAAGGGAGAGGAGGGAATGTGCACGGAAAKGCTTTTACTTGGAATTTTAGGTGAATCCATTTCCTTTTGTTCTTTAAAAGTCATGTCGTATATGACTCYTTAAGAGATTTGTTCTGTTTATTTAGTGCTGTAAGGGAGGCCGGTGCTTTCTGAGCTGAACAAAATGCAGGTATGAGGAATTCATTCTATCCTGGAGAGCTTCTGACCTAAAGAGTGAGACGTGATGTGAAATAGTGGTGTTTTCAGAGCATGTTTGTAAGTATACATCGRTAGTGATGCAAAAGAGTGGACTGAATACCCTCAAATATGATCTGGAGAAGATGTGCCATATGTGGAGAGAGAAGAAACAATTCAGAGAGAAGGGTGGGTGACAGGAGCTCAGCAGCTTCTCTTTCATACTTGGTTTATGTTCTCGTTGAGATATTTGCATCTGAACTCCCTCTTACCGCAGCCAACCAGAGACTTTGGTGCCGCTGCCCGTATTTGAATTAAGTTTAGGTATTTTTGTATACCTGTCCCCGGTTCTTGGAGCCTGGCAGCACTGAGAGCAGGTGGAGGGAGCGAAGTGGAGCAGGAGAGAGGGGCGCTGGAGCTGAGTGGGCGTTTGCAAGCTCTTGGCAGTCCTCGCAAGCAAGCCATTCACGAAGGTGAACAGAGAAGTAGCGTGAGCTTAAGCTAAGATGTCTCAAAGTGTTATCTCTGTCAGGCTCTGAGGACTTTGCATTAAAGTGTTTTCAGCTGCAGCACCAGGGCACTGAGGGAACAGGAGTACGATTCTGATGATTTTCTGTAGAAAACCTGTAGCTCTCTGACTGCGTTGAAGATCTGCTGCATCTATTCGCTGTGGCGTGTGCCAGCGTAGGTGGCCGCAGCGTGTCGGCATTGCTCCGCGGGGGAGGATGGCCTGGTTGTCACCGCTTCCTCGCCCGCCTCCCCGGCCTTGGGCACATCACTTTCTGTGCCTGGTTTCCTTATCTATAAAGCAGAGATAAAGGAGGTGGCTGAGACGGTAATAGTTCTTCCCTGCCTTTCAGCGGTATTGAGAAGATAAATTYATTAATAAGGCACTCATATCTACTGTGCTATGGGCCATGTAGGTAAATAGACAGATGCAAGTGTATTCTGGCTGTGAAGAAAGATGAAATGAGGTCCACACATAAAATTGGTTTGTATACCCCGTTAACACATAAAGAAAAAATAAAACGTGGAATGAGAAGACAATGATTTTCTTTCTCTTCGTGTTTATCTTCGCCATAAGTCTCCGAGCCGTTTCAGTGCTTGAGAAGGTAAGGATTAGTACCACTGACGCAAGCCAMCAGTATCGTGTGCAAGCTTTTGGATAAATCCCTGCTGTGATCTGCAGCACCCTGGATTTGTTCTGGCAAATCTTGCRTTGAAACCATTTCAGCTAAATGGTTTATTATGTAGTATGTACAGATTACAAGCAATAATGAGCCCCTTTGACTGACTGTGTGCTCAGCAAACTTAAGACCAAGAAATGAGTTATTTTAACAAACTATGATACGATATTACACACTGGCCAAGGAAGAATTTTAGTGTGAACCAAGGAGTTYGGTTTCCCTGGAAGCTTTGTGATACATATCCATTTATTTTCTCCTTTGAGCTGTATGCTGCCTATCTTAGGCAAGTTGCCCCATGCTAGCCAAAAGGATTTGCTGCATTAGGCCTCTGTGAATTGAAAAATAGACCTGGGAAGGGCAAATGTATATTCATGTATTCAGCCAGCAATACAGATAAGAACAGAAGGGCAAAAATGAGAAAAAAATCTGGAAGGAGAAATTTCAGAGAACCAAAGTTTTTAGGTCCCAGCTGTGGCATAATTAGCATTAAATTTTGCAGCAGTCATTTGGGAGGGTTACCAGAAAATTGAAGACAGAGGTAGCAAATGATTGGCATTTAAGATACAGCATTTACCTGTAATAACTACAGTCATTGCTGCCCTAAGAATAGCAAAAAGCTATGGGAATCTCACACCATAATTCAGTAGYGTTTCTGAAAGGGAGAAGAAGGATTATACAGCTGCCTCCACAGAAGAGAGAACTTCAAATCTCTCTCACAGGCTGGTTATTAGTCATCCTACAAGGCAATGGCGAGGCGTGCGGACTGTGGATTTTCTGGGGTTATCTATGCAATCTACATAATTTAGACTACATAGCAGTGCTGTTGCATAGAAAATGACAGTGTTTTTCACTGGAAATGGAAGCCACACAGCAGGGAGAAAACTAACCTACAATAAGTGACACTGGAARCCATGTGTGTGCCCCAAAATTTGTTCTTTTATTTTTGACTGTATTGGTAGGTCAAATAAAAAAAATTTTCTTCCCTTAAAATCCTGTCTTCTTTTTGCAGTTTTAAGGAAGGTACTAGATTGGGAGCTGCAATGGACCTTTGATTAACCCTCTCTATACTAGATCACATACACTTGATCAGTGTAGTTGAAAGGTTTAGTTAGACTTGCAACTGTCTGATTTAATTACATATTACTGAAGTGCACTATATTACTGTAAACCCTAAGTTTAGATTATACAATGMATCTATCCTAGCTATTTTGCAGTGACATAGGCTGCACAAAAGAAAACTTCTCTAACAGAGAAAGGATTTTTAGGCAGTTGTTAGGCTGTTTTCAGTGCTCAGTAGCCTTTCATACTTCATCCAATAATAATAAAGTAGTGGTTTTAGTCTTCAAAGCATTTTATAAACCTTACCTAATTAATCTCCTCAACACCTCTGCGTGGCAGGTGAGCATTCATTAAGTATTTTTGAGTCGTAATTAGGAACCCACTAATCTTTTAAATAATTCGGTTCAGAGAACCTAAATGAAAAAATTAAATTTGTTCTCCCCTTGCCGACTATAGTGGGACAAACCATTATTGTTTAATCCAATGATGTCTCCTTGCATTTAATAGGGATTTGGACAATCAACTAGTTTGATTGATTGAACGCTCTAAGGTTCTTTATAATTGCACAAAGAAATCAGGCTTGATTGTTCTTGTCATTTGGGCATTGCACTGAAATCATGCTGTTAAAAATAAGCAGCACCATGTATGAGAAACGCATTGTTTTAGTTAGATGGGGATGGAAGGCTTTTTGGTGTATTGTTGGTTGGCAGTTAAAGCATTGTGATTTTGCATCTGTTATCCACTCAAAACTTTACTTTGTCTTAGTTTTTTGAATTTCTTTGTAGTAAGTTAAAGTAAATAAGGTTTTTTATTTCAGTCTAGGGCTGAACTCCACAGAAATCAGTTTACGTCAGGAATAGCAGTAGTAGCAATTAAACTGGTGCCTGTCTTGTGTTTCTTCTAAGTATATGCTTCTGAACAATAGAGACTGTAATTGTAATTTCTCTAGAAGGTTTCTTGTACGTCTGAAAACCGAACAAGACAAACAAAATCTCTTCATACCTCCATTATGATGTTAGAGTATTCAGGTATATATGCGAGAAACAATTGCAGATGAAAACATGAAATAATACCTTGAAAGTGTCACTTGCTTTTAAGTTCATATAGAAATTGCAAATGCAGGTAGGATTGGATTCAGAGCAAAATAGAAATTGAAACAAAATAAAAAATTAATAGTATGCAGCTGAGCTATTGTATTTTGATTCTGAGTATAAAATTTTCTACAAGAGGTCAAGTAGACAAGGAAATTAAAATTGAACATGGGAAAAAGTAAATCTTGTTTGCCAGGGGCTACAGTATTAGGCATTATAGGCAGGTTAGATTTGATACCCTTTRACATGACCTTGTTTAATACACCAAAGAGTAGACTAATACATACAAGTTAATTTATAATGTTAAAAATGCATCTGTTGAGAAAACGCCAGCCTTAACTGCGTAACACGTCCTCCTCCTGCCATGTGCACTGTTGTACAGGAATGTAGAGCGTACACAAATTTGGAGATGGTTTTGCTCATTTAGCAAATTAAATTTCTCAGCAAGGATACTGGAAGTAGCCTGGGTGAAAAGCCATGCCCAGGTGTTTCCGAAATGGGGCATCAGAGACTGGGAGAGGAGTTGAGAAGCTGTAGGAGCGCTTGCTGCAGGCGGCTGCTGCGGAATTACAGTGACCGGCCTGGCTCGCGCGCGAGGAATCCCTGCAAAGCCACGGGCAGCCCCCGTCTCGCTGCGGAAGTCCCTGAGCCGCAGGCACGTGGGGACGGGCGGTGCGAGGAGGCAGCAGGCGTCCTGCTCCTGCGCTTCCCTCTGAGCAACCGCGTGCGGCGGCAGACGGAGACGGCTGCAGGGCAGGACGAGGGACTGTTTCGCCTTTAAACAAATAGCTCAACTGAGCAACCGCGTGCACGAGCYGTTAACCAGCTCTGATAAACCCAGGCGGCCTCCTGCCCCAGCAGTTTCCTCAGGTAATACAAGCCAGGGAGGAACTAAACAAATCCAGTCCCAGCCCTCCCTCCCCCGCCAAACACGTAACCCCGATGAAAACCCACAGCGGAGGCTGCGAGGACCCGTGTCCTCTTTAGAGCTTTAATCACGCTGCGAKGCATCCTCCCCAGCAGACGGTTCAGCTCTTGTCCTCTCCGCTGTCTCCACGTCACTTGTGGCTTGCTGTTCTTTTCTTTTAAAGCCTGTTCCTTCTTTTAAAGCCTGCCGTTCTTTTCTTTGAGTGCCTGCGGTGCAGCTCAGTTCACTTGTCTCTATTTTTCCAGAAATGAGATACGGAGGTAGTAGTTGGGTCAGGAGATGCTTGATGATAGCTGCAGCACTGACTTGACAGAAAATACTCCCATGAAAGCTCCGTTTCCTGGCCCTGTTGTTCCAGAAGTGGCTGGTGAAGCGCAACCTGGTTTCTGCATCTTGAAGTYGTGCTGGGTGTCTTAGCCTAGGCAGGGTTGGCTTTTATCCCCTAGTCTGGCCTCATTTCTTCAGAGCATGCGCCCGGGAGCACTCAGCACAGGAGGTGCCAGTGTGGGTCCAGGAGCCCCATGGGACAGGCGAGGGCTCATGGCCCCATCAAACATCTGGAGAAGAGGAACAGTGAGGAGGGAAGACCTGCCAGCTGGCAGCGCATCGCAGAACCGAACACCTTCACGAGCTCCTTCCAGACTTGGTCTGCTGCTCATCTTCCTCATGCCCTGTGGGGCTCAGCCCTCGCTGTCTCCACTTATGCCTGGGGACCTCTCCGTCTGGCAGAGCCGCTCAGCAGCTGGACAGTCACACGTCTCCTGTCATGTGGGCCCTCCCCTCCTGGGAGATGGTCATCGTGGGGTGGAAGATGAGAGTGAAGCAAAGCATGCATCCAGCTGGGAAACCAGGTCATGTCCACATGCCTCGCAGAGCCGGGGCAAAGCCAGTTCCCCACCGAAGCCTCATGTCCCTCAGCAGGTGAGCCAGCAGTTCCCTTTTACCCTCAAGACGAGGAGGAAACCAACACTTGAGAAGTGGCTGATGCGAGAGTTTGAACCTGAGCTGACGTGGGGCAGTGAGGTGCGCGTATGCATACGCGTGTGTGTGTAAGTGTGCAGCTGATAATACCTGTCAGGCCAGGTAGTATGCGTATTTTTAGATGTATACGTACACAAATGCTTAAACTTACAGGTGGGCCATCTACRCGGCTCATGCGTGAGTTATCAAGAGTGTTATTCCTGGCTCCAGAACCAGTTATTATTTGCAAAATCAAATCCTTAACGGACATTAAGGTTCCTCAAGGATTCCGACAGGTTGCAGAGCGTAATCCTCCCTTTTCCCACCTGTGTGCGAGCGAGGAGGAGGAAGAGCCGCGGTKCGGGCTGCGTCCGTGGCTTCGCCGCGCCCCGTGGGCGGCCGCTCTCCTGCAGCCCCCGGGCGGGCCTTCGTCCGTCGACAGCGTTGGCGGGCCGTGCTCCCTCCAGGTTCTGTTCGGTATGCGCTCCTTTCTTGTGGCTTGCCCTTATGTACATTTATGTGTACAGCTGTGTGCGTGTGCTACGTTATTTTAATCTAGAAGCCTGTTTTTCTAACTGATGTTTTTCCCGTGTTGACTATTCAGTGTTAAATTCTTCCCTATATTTCTAATAGATTTTCTGTTGAGCTTTAATTTTCACATCACTTTTGTTCTCTTTCTGAAGGTCATTTCCCTACTAGACCTGGCCATGTCTATGCATCGTTTGTTGCTCTTATTGTATKCCCTTAATCTTAGCAAAGGCTTCCCTATGCTTGCTTCCTTTGGTGATTTTTCCTTCCAAAGTGAGCTTGGCAGTTCTTGAAGAAYGAGCTATTGTTTGTGATCTGTAGGAGCAGCCTTGATACCTGGGGATATTTGCAAATCTTTGCGAGTTTATGTTGCTTTTCTACCAGAACTTGCCCTTGGAAGGGGATGTGGCTGTGGCCCAAGAGCRCATGCTCAGGATCCTGTAATTGCTCTGCTTCCTTAGGGAGCACAGAGGGAGAGGAGAGGAAGAAATAGAGGGAAGAAGGTCAAGATCATTCATTACCCTCCCCAGGGAAATTTGGCAGGCAATGCCTAAATTGGAAAGCTATTTCAATCAAAAGTATTTTACCGCTGGAGGGAGAAGTTTATGGACAGCAGCTGGATTTAAGGGATGGAGAATTCCAGAATACAATTCATCTTTTCATTCTCTTTGACAAAAAAGTTTGGGTTCTTTTTTTCTTATCCTTTTTCTCTCAGTTTTTTACTTCCTTGCTTAATTAGTAGATGAGAAGCAGTTTCTTAAGAGTTGATGCTATTTGAGTGTCATGACAAAAGTTGCTGGGTCTCTTAGTAGTGACRTGGTTATAGGCTGAAGCTCTTGTAACTTGTGAATGTGACTTGATTGTGCTTTCTTTCAAACCAAATGCTTCATATAGTTATGAAGCAATAATCAGAGGTGGCTGCATTTTTATTGTGGACCTTTTTGTGTCAGAATTCAGAATRTAAGGTTTGAAAGTGTGTCTAAAAGAGCCAACAGCTCCCACGTTGACTGGGGACCCAGCTCTCAAGGGTTCCCCTCCCTGATGTACACCCAGTATACGCCATTTCTCCTGCTGTAATTCTCTCCCAGACTGGGCAGGACCTCTAAATCTCCATCATAGTTTAAATCCCTTTTGAGCTCAATTGGGTGGCAAGAATCCTTACCTACTATTACTTTGAACTAAGAAGTTAATCTTATCCATTGATAAGCAGCTAATTGCATCCAGCCTGTATCAACAGGGTATAGCCAGGCATATATTCTGCAAGGCACTAGAGTCATGTACTTTTTAACTCTCTAGCTGCATTGCCTGGCTTTATGTGGTCTCCTTTCTTCTGTTAGGGATTTTGTCTTTTGCTTGTTTAATTAAAATCAGCTTGCTCTAGCCAGAGTTTGGAACGTCCAATAATAACTGCTTATTAAAGAGTGGAAGCTGGGCATTTATTAATTTAAATTATTTTGTTCCAGAGGTTTTGCTCAAATTAAATGGAAAACCAAATTAAACAATGATTTAATTAAGTGGAAGAGAGAGAATGTAGAGGAAGATTTAGAAGGTGATGGTCTAAAAGAAGCGTATTCTTCCAGCAGTGACATATAACAGRTGTAGTCCTTCATCAGCACAGTGAAACAGAGATTTGCTGTCATTCAGAGGATAATGAAGAAACCAATGGCAAGAATTATGTTACAAGATAAGAAACTAAACTGATGAATATAGCTCTACAAACTTGAGTAAAAAAAACCTGTAGAAGAGTTAAAGGAAACAAAGCGTGTGTTGTTGGAAAGAAACCTGATAGAGCTGATCATTGCTAAATACTAGTGACTGCTGAAATGCAAGGACAAATTAAATAATTTTATAGAATATGTGCATGCTCGTAGAGCAACCAATGTAAGTAAAATGCATAATACATCGAGTTGTTTATTCAAGGATGACCTGCTATGAAATGAATATTTCAATAATAATCATGGCAATTTGTTCACATTAATTAAATTTATGGATTGTGTATGCAGAGAGCTAGAAATCCTGTAGAAGTGACAATTATTCCTTAACGTTGCATCCACTGTGAGTTTATGAAGATGTACTTTCGTTGTGGCAAGTGCACGGATCCATTCAGTGTGGGTGTGAACTCTTGTTTGCTGATTTCAGAAAGGTTTTTCAGCTAGATTAACATATCATAATATTAAACTTACTGGCACTCTAGATTGAATGTTTCATCTCTAAAGTCATTTACAGTAATTAGTTTATTATTTTCTGAATAGTTCTGTTTAATAGTGTGTTTGACATTATTCTAACCTGCTACAGCTGGGCTATTTAATACGGCACTGATTTTGTTTAGGGTCTGAGATTGGTCTAGCAGGAATGATTGCAAGTTTAATATTATCACCATACATATTAAACAGACGTAAAAATAGGTAATGTTTTGGTCTTTGTTTCAGAGAGTGCCGTTGTGTGGGGTTTTTTTTGTTCTGTAAAACAGGTAGGGCATTTACAGAACTGTAAATAATACAAGAAATTGTGATGGGTGCAGTCTGTATTTGAGTAGTACCTAGTCCGTAAGGATCCTGAGCTCTGACTATTGCTTTGGGTACGACACTACTACTTGGGGAAAACTGCTTTTCCCATTTTCCCGTTGCCCCTCACTGATCCCCCTTATGCTCTGCTGGTTATCACTGTGTAGAGGGGGCTGGAAAGGAAAATCGCGTCGAAGGATTTATTCAAGCACCCCAGGGTTAATTCTTAAGTTTTTACTGACTTCTACGCGTTTTGTCGGCATTTCTGCAGGCCTGTTGTGGATCGGGAAGCGGTACCAGGCGTGGGGCAGGGAGGGATCGCGGACCAGGTCCTGGATCGCCGCTCGCTGCAGGTCCGGCGRGTCAAACCCGGTGCTGCGGTGGGGTCGCGGAGGACGCGGTGGYCCTCCGGGGAGCACTCGGGAGCTGGAAAAGGTGAACAGGGACGGCAGTCAGGGAAGGTGTTTCAGTTCGATCCTGTTAATAGCTGCTTCGGATGGGTAGAGCTGCTGATGCTCAGATTCAGTTTGGGATTGGGCTGGATTTCAAGGCAAACAAGGGGAAAAGATCGCATTTGGGATAACTAAATAAATAAATGGAAGCCAGACTACACTAAGATTTTATTTATCTAGATATCTGAAGCAGAAGTAGAAATCTTAGCCCTGTGAATCTCATCTGAGTCTGGTTCTAGAGGTTAACATCTGCATCTCACCTCAAAAATTAAATATGCCTTGAGGTTTCAAAGTCTTGTGATCATTAAAAATTATGGTTTTTTTATTCAGTTCACACCGCTGTGTATATAAATATTTTTAATCAGGATAGAATTTCTTGCTTTATATATATATATATATATATATATATATGTATGTATAAATAAAAATAACGAAAAAGGAATTTGCAAGAAGAAAATAAAGACACAGTGAAAGACAAGGAAGCAGTGCCATATTGTTTGCAGAAATAAGTAAGACTTGAAAATATTCAAGCCCCAGGTCGGACTCACCTAAGTCCTGTACCCATAAAACCAAATTCATCAGACCTGCTGTATATGCACTGCACAGTTTAAATAAAAACTGCTGCATCTAAAAGTGTTTGTTTACAGGCTTGCCCTGTTTATTTTCATGTGCCTCCTGATTCTTCACCGAATATTCAATATCTCTTATCAGCTAATAGAATGAAGCCTTCCAGTGATTATTTTAGAAGTTATTTGTTATCAGAAAGCTGATTATCGGGGGGGGGGGGGCGTTTTCTTGCTTAATGTAGCCATTTCCCCCCTTTCGCTCCAAGGAAGKGCTGGAGCTCGTCTGCTCGGTGCATCAGCCGCACGAGCGTCAGCTCATTCCTTGCTGCAGTAATCTTTAATTGYTAATGATGAGGTAAGAGGCAGAGAGGAGTGAGCAGGAATTGCACGGCCTGGGCTTGCGAGCGAGCCGGGCAGTTAGCGAAATCGCCTTCTTGCGCTGCGGATAGACYGTGTTTCCGTGAAGCCGTTGACGGGGAAGGGGGCCGCCCCCCGGAAAGGCATTTTTCAAATGTCACTTTTCAGATTGCAACCCTGCCTTGATATTATGCCAGTGGCACTCTGAAGCAGATTTATCATTTTTATTTTATTGACAAGATACTCAGAAGGTCAAAGTTAATCCACTTACGGCACTATTTCTAAAGATTATTTTTATTATGCCAAAGGCAAGGCAATGGTACACAAGACGAATGGGGACAAAATATAGYGTAACAGAGCCTTTATTGCAATTTKGGGGGAACAAAACTATCAAAATGACGGTGCAATTCAGTGGAATGCAAAATTCAACTGAATTAATAGAGTTGCCTTTTAAAATAATGCCCAAAGCTTTTCTTTTCTACAGGTAAGAGCCATTTTGCAGAGGAAAGACTTGGAAATACTGCAGCACTAGTTAAATCCCGGATCTGATCCACTTCCTCCGAACTGCTTTCTGGGGGCGTGTGCCCACCAGTGGGCACCGCATGGAGACGGTCCTTGGCACGTTCCTGACTAAAGGAAATAAATGGCATTTCAGCAGACCAAATATTTTACACATATGAGAATTTTACCCTATATTTAAAAGCGTTAATAAGAGTTGGACTCTCACTGGCTCGTCCAATATCACTTAGTGCTTCGGAAGTGTTAAAGGAATAGGACTTTGGCTCTTGGTGTCTTTTGCTTGCTCCAAGTACCTTCTTCCTGAACAGAAGACAAAGTCTAATAGKAAGTGGAATTTAAATATGGCTCTCTGCACAGTGTTACCACACAAATCCTGCGAGAGTATTTTAACATAATTAATAACATTTCATTTCTCAATAATAATAATACCAAATACTTCATTTAAATGTAATTAATAACCTTCTGCTCAGTATGCATTAGTAATAATCTCAATTCACACAGTACGTTGTGGTCTTGCCAGTGATTAACTGCTCTGTCCAAACAATGCAAATATATTAGAAATTGAGACGCGGCTAATTATTTTTCATCCTTCGCGTGTTTTTGTTTGCGGTGGTTTAGAAAATGCCGTTTCGCCTGCTAACGGCAGCGAAGCGCGACGCCGCCGGCGGGGTTTGGGAAGGGCAGGAAGCGAGCGCGGGCCGGCGGGTGCTCGCTGTATACTGCTATACTGAGGGTGCTCCTCAATATAGCAACTGTCCCCCCCCCGCCGCAGGGAGCAGTAAAAGTTCAATGTCCGTGTCTTGTACTGAACCGTTGTTGTTCTCCCGTGTGCYGGCTAGATTGCCTTTAAAAGGAAATGTTTATTTCTTTGCATATGAGAAACCTGTATGTTTTATTTAATGCCCCAACTCTATTCGTGTAATTGCATTCAAAGGGCTTACGAAAAAAGATGGTGGCTTTGCATGGAGCTGGATGCTCGTCGTCGCTATGACCGTAAAGATCTCCGTCGGGAAGATCTTGAGCCACGTGTCCCAGAGCATCTTCCAAACTCAACATTGCCCAGGAGCTGTTGGGGCCCTTGTCGCCCCTCAGTGCTCTTGCACCCCCGTCTCCATCAGTATCGGTGCTGCTGAGAAGATGCAGTGATTTGTTTACTTGCCTGGTCTTAAAGCATTTTTTTTTTAAGCCAGCAATTCTGTGGCAGCAGCTTGCTGAAAAGAGACAAGCTGAATAGCTTCCTTCTGACATRTTCAAAGCAAACAAAGCCAGTACCTGTTGCAGCAGCTAAGTGAAARCACCGTTGGAATAACTCTGTCAGCATTATAAAGCAAGTCCTGTGGGGAAAATCTGTCCCTGTTCCAATCATAAGGAATATTTCCATTAATATCACGGAGGTCAAGATTCCCCTGACTTTAAYGTGCGGTGACTTGTTATGCTCAAATGAAATGATTGGAGGCCTGTGGCTTGTAGAGAGGAAAAAAAAAAAAGGTTATTTCCTGAAATTTAGTAGCTAAACCCATGGTTCTTTGCAGCCAGCTGAGCTACCCGTTTACGTGTTTGGTGGGGTCTTTGGTGCAGAGGATGCTGCCGCGGCGTTGGAGCTCGTGCCCGGTCCTTCCCCACCAACGCGCCRGGGCTGCGAGAGAAGCAGCAGCCTGAAAACCTGAACCGAAATCATTCGATCAACATTTGCTTGTTTTTGTAGAGGCGGGTTGGCGTGGGCACGACAGAACTCTGCCTGTGATCCTCGCTCCCAGTAAATACCAGTGGGTTGCTCAGGCAAAGGTTTAGGAAGCACTGAGATTTTACTTGTTTGCTTTGAACAGCGGCTGCAAACCAGATAATATCAATAGGTGATGGCAGCTAGAAAACCCCGAAAGAAATGTAGATTGCGAGTCCAAGGTCTGTGTTTGCTTTGGGCAAAGTAGTGCTAGCCGCATATTATATTTAAAGGGCATTTTAAAGCTCTGGGAAGCAGTTGGCAGATTGCAGAATAGTGTTTGCGCAGAGGATGAATGAAAACTCGGTGATCGCTCCGCGTGGAACTGATCCGTACCCGTCCGGTGACGTGCTTTAGCCGGGAAGGAAGCGCTGCAGGACGCGGCTCGCTTTCTCCCTGTCCTCGCCCCCGCGGCGCGGAGCTCGGCTGGAGTCTCCCTCCGAGCCCCGGAGCCGCGGGAGTGTGRCCTGGCTGAACCGGCGTCAAAGAGACTAGGTGGATCGGGACCTTCTGCAGTATGGAACTTAAACATATATATATATGTATATACTATATTTTTTCTAACGATACGGGGAATGGCCATTTTTTGAAATCTCTCCCTGGCAAACTTTTGAAATTCCGCTTTTTGTTTCTTATCGGTTTCCCAATACTATGGTTTACCGTATGTTGTAAAGAGRATATTGGCAGAAAAAAGAAGGAAGGTGCTGGGAGAGAGAAATTCTTTCCAAACTGTTAGTGCATGTGTTCATAATAACAGTGAAAGAATCTGGTCTGGTAAGATTTAGAGATTTCTTTTGGTGGATAGAAGTTACAGGTGAACAGTAATCTAGTAACAGATAAGGTGCTGTAGCTGAAAGGTGTCTGACAACCGATTACAGACAGAAGTYGCCGCCTTGTTTCACCAATATTTGCTAACATTTTAATGTAATTATTCTCTATGCTGATGAGAGCAATTTTATTCCTAAAAATATTCAGGGACCAGAATTTGCTGTGAATATGAATGTGATCACGGCATGAAAGTGCTTGAACTGTGTGTGCTGCTCTGGCAGGTAAAGCGTAAGAATTTTATAAAAGCCTTGATAGCTAATAAATAAAACTATTTTCAGAAACAGAAGAACCTCCTGCTGAACTGATAATGAAGCACATTGCATAAATACGATGTACTCGTAATGGCTGGGTCTTGAACAAGTCATAATTCGTTCATAAAATGAAATTGATAGAGATAAATGAACCATTGTGTAAAATGAATGTAATTATAGAAAATTTGACCTAGGAAGAGATAGAGTAGCAGCTGAAAAGAATAAAATGTGTTTCAGAGATATTATTTGTACTGAATAACAGGCAGAATTAAAAAGAAAAATCGGGCCAACCAGGAGCGTGGTTTTCCAGCAGTCTCCGGCTTAACACTTCCACATAGATATTAGTGTTTTGAAAAATAAGGTGTCTTCCCGTCAGGCGGGTAATGTAGCATTTATAGTAAATGCCCTTGTTTTAGGGCAGCCTTTAGCCCGTCCAGTTGCGGGGGTCTGCGTTACTCCTTCGCGTAGTGCCCCCGTGCGGGCCGAGGCAGCGACGGGGGACGGGGCCCGTGCCCGCCCTTTGGTCCTGTGGATGCTCGGTGTAATATCCTTGGCACKCTCTGCTTTTAGTGTATTTACCCGAAACCCTTCCTGCAGATTACTCCCACTGGGCAGGGTTAGCGGGTATATTGCTTAATTCTTAGGGATTTCTCCTTTTTGCACGAAGGAGTTAGCCCTGAGAGAAGGCGTACTTGAAGAGAGTCCTCCTACGACCTGAAGATGTTGTCTGCGTGGTGTATCAGAGCTTCGTTTGCCTGGGAACGAGGTCACCTACCATCCTGGCCTTGCGCGGAGGGAAGCGAGGGACTATCGGCGAGCTACGGGCCGGTGCTCGGTTCCGGAGGAAACAAGTATTTGTTCGTGCCCCACCGCCCCTCGTCCTGCCGGGGCGAGGTGGAACATCGAGGGCAGAGGCCGGAGCCCGTCCCGAAGGGCGGGCGTCGTTCCCGGGCCCGGCTGCCCCCCACACGGCCCCGTCTCCGGCCCCGTGCGCTAACGTGCCGGCCCCGGCAGGCAGCTGTGCCGGACTCCCACCGCGTCCTGCCAAGCCTCGCGTTCACCAGCTCTGGCCTGGCTCGGGCGCCGGGAGAGCTCAGCGGTCGAGTGGAGAAATCGCTTGCTGTTGCTGTGTCAGAAGGGAACTCAAAACCTCATAAATTTCCTCGAGTTATCCTTAAGTTAATGATGATGCCTTTAAGGACTTCTGAGCAATCAATAAGAAGAAAATTATAATTATTGTTATTGATTGGGCTATTTTGCTCTCGTCCCTCAGAATGAAGAAGTGAACCGAAATGAAAAGGTTCGTTCTTACCTCCTAATCTCAGCTGAACATACCCTTCCAAATGCAGCCTTCCCAAACAGCAGCAGCAAAAATGAACTTGCGWGGTTTGATTTTAGAACCCACTGGGCTCTATTCAGATGGAAATTTGATTTCCATGGTTTACCCCCTGAGAGCCGGAGCTGTTTCCGAGCCTGCACTAGGATGCTGGCTCATTAAAATTCGAGAGCCGCGCGTTTTCCCAGACCACTCCCACGGTAAATGTTGAATTTTGGCCACATTTTTCCCGCTTACTCGGTTTAATTCTGCGTTTGGACGATACAGCACGGGGAAAGGCGTCACCACGAAGTTCCTGACCGTGAATCCAGGCTGCAGAAAGGACCGGCAGCAGGATGAGGGGACTCCGGCTGCGGGCCGGTTCACGCCACCAAATACCGGGTCGGGATGCAGGTGCTGCGTGTGATTTAGTTGCTCATGTATGCGGGATGACGGCACTTTTTARTCTTTATTTATTTATTTATTTTTGTTATTCACTGCTATTTTTYGTTCGCTTCGCTGGAACAACAGGGTTTTTGGCAGCCACGTGCTCCTCGCGTGTTCGTAACGTATGCGTGGCTCAGTCTGCCTTTGGAGTAAGGATTTATTAGTTGCTCTGTTATTCAGCGGTGTACTCGGTGCTCGTACGTGGCCACGCTCCATTTCCCAGCTAATACACAGTCCTGGAAGCATCTCATCATCTGCTGACCTGARCTCGGGTCTCATTTGACCCTGCCAGTACATCCTCAAGCAAGTTGCCCGGTCTTAGAAACTTGCCGGGAATCCACCCAAAACGGGAGCGAGCGCATAGCARCTCCTGCAGATGCAGAAACTCGTCTCATGCATCACGGCACTTTGGATGGATTTAAAAATATAAAAATAAAAGGTCGTGAGCTAAAAATGGCCCGCCTGGTCAGCGTGGTAAGAGAAAGCTGTGCGCTCCCACCCGTGCAAGCGCGACGTTAAGTCTGACAGGTTTCCAGAAACCAAGTTAATCAGCAGTCCTTAGTGGGCGTTTGGCACGTGAAAGGAGCAGCTTGTGTGCACGCTGCCATAGTTAACATCAAAACGCACTGGTGCCCTCCCACTGTGGTCGTGMTTTCAGCTAGCAGTTTCCCTGGTGGTATTTTGGGGGAATCTGGTATGTCCGGTTRTGGAAAAAGCAGCTCGGTGTGTGTCTTGTGCTTGGCTCCCGATCATGCCGTGTCAGAGCAAAGCTTTCAGCACCTCTACGTGAAAGCCTCTGAATAAATACATTTACTGATTTTATTTAGYGGAATTTAGCCCCCTTTCATTGTTCTAACAGATAATTTTCCTTCTTGTTCACTGTGATCTCCTCAGATCCCTGCTAATTAACCCAGAACAGCAGGCATATTCATAAAAAYGAGTTTGGGGGATCTATGTGGGCTCCAGGTATAAGCGGCTTTTCTGTATAAAAGAAAATCTGCTTCAGCTGGTATCGTCTGAGCCTTCATTACGTTTACACCTGCTACCTGCACAATCTTTTAAGCCATAATTACCGTAGCAAGGAAAACACCTCCCTGACCGTACGCGGGTGAAGCAAAGCCGCCTTCCTCCGGCCGCCCGGGGCTGAGCGAGAGGCGGCTTTGCCCCGCGTTCCTCCAAAAGGAGGAAAACAGCCAGAACTTAATTCTTTCGCTAGCAAATTGTTAACAAGAAGTGTTATCTGTAGGTAAAACAAGGCAGAGATGCACTATTTCAGAGTTTCTTCCATCTTTATATTGTCAAATAACAAACTTGTTTTTGCATTCTTTGTTGGTAATTGGCTAATAACTATAATTTTCATCTTACTGAGATAGGCTAGAAACCAGTCTTCAGAAAAACCCTACAACATAACAGTTGATCAATTCTTCATTACAGTCGATGCATTTAGTTTACCACAGTCTTTTCATTTGCAATTTCAGTTAAAAAAAAAAAAAAAGAGAGAAAGAAAAATCTACTCAAGCGATTTCAGACTGGACAGCCATAGCACAAATTAGTACACAAAAAAACAGCAGGCGATCAATTTGTCATTTTTTCTTTAGCAATTTGCAGTCATTGTTGAGTTGCTTTTGAAGCTTGTAAAATTTGAGTATGTGAAACCTGGTGAAAGACAGGCTTTGGGTCATTCCTGGGCTGTGTTTTGTGAGTTGTCTGAAGAGTTTGCACAGGTAGAGCCATCCGGCACCTGCCRATATCCCACCTGAGCACACATAGCTAAAATTCAGCGTGGTAGCCCTGGGAGTCTTCTCTTGTTTTCTAGTGTTAAACTGGTTCAGAGGAGGTTTAGCTCCCACTAAGCCRTGTACCTGGCAGCACAGAAGACCCAGCAGCAGCTCTGTGTCTCCAGTAACATGTTTTCATGTGGTTGCACATGCGTGGTTGGCTATTACGAGTACTGGGTATCCCATGGCAGATCCCTCTCCCATCAAACCTACTCTGTTTTATATAATTTTATTAACTATTAATAAGAACATGCTGACTTTGCCAGCTTCTAAAACCTTCTCCTTTTTTTTCCCCTCTTCTCTCTGTGAACCAATACATATTCAATTATTTATATAAAATCCATAACGTTGTCAGGAATACCTGCAGGTCTGATACCAAATTGGTCTGTTGCCTTATGAAACCCCTGCAGAGCAGAAACCTGGGCTYGTTTCCCTGCCTCAGAGCAGAGTGGGATATTACAGAGAGGTTCCTCCCTGCCCCAGCCATGGGTTATTGGCTATAATGAGACAGAAAAACTCTCTTTCTCATAAGGAAGAGAGTATCTGACAAGAAGCGCTTAGCTGCAGGAGAGGGTTTTACAGATGAGACTTCTGAAGGGGGAGAGTTAGGTACTAAGTGCCCTAAAGGACAAGACTTGCCAGCTATTACTCACTTTATTTTTTTTTCCTGGTTCATTAGGCAATTGCCTGCTCAGCCTGCTGYGGACCCCACAGCGCGCAGCAAGGAAAACTGCACTGTGCAGCCTATCAAAGCCAAACCGCCTCCAAAGCTTGTTGCAGAGACAGGCTGGGTACTTTATCCTCCACTGCAATATGAACAAATGTACTTATGGACACCTCATGTTGCTTAAGCAGCCTTTGCACTTAAATCTCTGCTGCGCGTGCAGCTGGGGTATGGTGTGCTTGCAAACCAGGTGCTGCTGCTTTGCCCATCAGGGACGGCACCTGTGAGAGTCACCTGCAGCCGGTTCCTCTGCAGAAGTGAAAGGACTTTTGCACAGGGGATTGSTTTTTTTTTTTTCCTTTGCCCTCCTCCTCCTCTCCTTTGCCCACCTTCTCCTTCTCAATTTTCCTGTGTTCTGATTCTATTAAGGAACTGATGCTGAATTGAAAAGATCTGATGCCTTTTTTGAGTCTTTTGCATTGGCTAAACTGATTCCACAGCTGACTGCATTTGGCGTGTTTGGGGCTCAGCGGTCCAAAACCTCGCAGCGTGGGGCTTGCTGCCTTTTGCTGCGAGCCTGTTGCAGTTAGGCCCAGGTTTCTGGCTGATGGATGCTCACATCCCCCTGGTCTGAGCCTGCCAAACATGAATTGCRTTGGGAGCATGGGACCAAGATGCAGGTATTCTTCCTTTTATCATTTCAGATYCCACCATTAACCCACCCACCCCCAAATTAAACTTTGGGCAGCAATTGTAACTGCCTTATTCTATCTTTTCACTTATTTACTGAAATAAGAGTCTGATGTAAAAGAAAGTACTAAAATCCAGGTTATTSTGTTATGGAATGTGGCTGCAGCAGCATGGCTCAATATTAATGATAACCAAACGGGTAACTCTGTGCAAACTGGGATACAATTTGCTCTTAGGGATCCAACAAACAAGCTYACACCACTGAATTATCTTAATTCTAAAATAGCCTTCCAGCAGCACCACTGGCCAAACTATGTTTTGGGTTATTTTGYGGTATCTGGCATTTTGAGGCTCTTCCAGGCACAGACAGACACGATGCGAAACTGAATTGACCAAGTATGTGAAGATTTGGGGTATAAAAGGTTTAACAGATGTTAATGTTCTACATTTTTTGGTTGCAATAATATGAGTACAGACAGCACTCAGAGCAAGATGGAAAGGAAAATATTGCATGTAGGAGGGACAAAAAGAAATAGCTATAATACTGTGCTGTAGTAAACTTTGAAAAAGGCAACTGTTGTGCARATGTTTCAGGCACTAGGGAAGGTTTTTTTTAAAAAAAGATGATTTCACTGGTCTAGTGAGGAAAAGTGGCTTATTTTAATCTAAAGTAAAACCTTTTATTTTTTTCACAGGAATAAAATCTCTAAAACCAAAAGGCAAGACTGGTAGCAGTTTAAAATCAAACTAAACATCTGTTCAACCCAATATTTTGGAAATGGGAAGCATCAAGTAGTTCCATTTTCAAAGCTGTTGAAAGCAAATATTTCAATTCTTTGGAAAATGCACCTTTTTCCCGTCATCTAAATAGCTAGACACATTCAAAATAAAGCTACTATAGATCCTGCTTACCTTTTTTTTTTTTTTAAAAAAAAAAAAAGTCATTAATGCTATTTTAGCCAGCTCTGTTCGCAGAAAACATGCTCCTAGGGGAGCTCATATCGTTTGAGTTTGCTACATGGAGCACAATCCCTGGGACTAAATATTTCTTGTTTTTCATATCCGAATTGCTTTTGTGCACATGAACTGCTCCGTATTATGAGCCCTTTCTTCCTGCTCTTTCATATTCCTTTCCTTGACTGCAGAATAGCGAGAGCTGAGATATAGCTGTCTTGCAAAATCCTCATTACATTACAAACTGGATGTTATGTAACTCCTATTCTCCTGGCACCGGGAGAGCAGTGTGTGCACGCAGCACCACATCAGTACGCAGCAGGATAACGTGCGTCTTGGCATGGCACTTACCCAACCCCGATTACCTGGTGCGAAGAGCACAGAGGCATTTTTGGCATCAGCTGTGCTGAAAAGAGGGTCAGCCTGCTGCTTTTTGCGATAATCCTTCTTATCTCTAAGTTATTGCTGCAGGGTCTGCATGGGGACACGAGGCAGGGAAACTGCTTCAGTCCCTTTGCAGTCCCATATAACGGAGATGGATTCTCCTGTCCTCCACCCYGAGCAAGGATGGCTAATTCTGATTTATCTCCCATGCTGTAGTGATCGACCACATGGATGAATGACTCCTCTGGCTGTGCCTCCAAAAGGCTCTGGATCTGCAAGTGCCTTTCGGTGGTTTATGTATTCCTTCAGCATCAAAGCACAGACTTCATCTTTGTCAGTCCTGATAGCTGCCCTTCCTATGTTTTTGCATCCTTTTAGAATGTAGTTCTTAGCCATGATACAAATCTTGTTCATTTTGCCAGTAAATCCAAACTTGCCATTAGTCTTTCAATCACTAGAAAGCCCTAATATGGATAAAACAGCAGAGATTTGTCTTGAAATGGCCATCTGAACCAGTTAATTTCCTTATTTCTCTCAACCTGGTTTCTTAATGTTTGTTACTTATTCATAATGACTCCTTGACTACAAAGAGTACATCAAAGCTGAAGGTTTCTCTTTAATCAGGACGCCACAACATTATCACTCTGATCACAAGGCTTCAGCTTTCAAATTTTCATGCTCGGTCCTATTCTTGGAATGTGTCCCATCATTTAAAATAGTCTTCTAAGGTTGGAAAAATGACCTCTTCTTTTTCAAGGCAAAACTTCTCTTAAGATTGCCCGTGGACTTTATAGGTGATAGCTAATAACGATGTAGATTTTTATGCAGATTGAGTCTTATTTGCAGTAATAAGTTTGTATAGCCAAAAATCCTTTCAAAGTTTTTTTTATTAAACAGCAGCAAGTTATTTTGACTCTGATTTTGTGAGTAATGGGAAACTGTTCCTTTCAAAGGAGTCTGGAAATAGTCATCAGACTGTCTCCTTTCTTAAGAGAAAGTACTGATATATGATCATATTTTTTTTGTGGGTGTAGGCTAGAGACAGGGGATAGGATAGCTAAGATCTATATGCTAGAATCATAGAATCAGTAAGAATCAGGAAGGGACCTCTGGACATCATCTAGTCCAACCTCCCCGCTCAGCAGGGTCACCTAGAGCATGGTAGACAGGGTTGCATCCAGGCAGGCCTTGAATATCTCCAGAGAAGGAGACTCTACAACCTCTCTGGGCAACCTGTTCCAGTGCTCTGTCACTCTCACAGTGAAGAAATTCCTCCTAGAATGCTAACTAAAAAAAATTTCTTAATTTTTTAATCTTCTGTTTTCCTGCCAGACCAAGTAGAAATTAGAGCTGCTGAGAAGCAGTGTTAAGCTAAGAAAAAAAAACAAACCGTTGGTCTGTTCTTCTGGTCTAAGTAAAATGAACATGACAGTTGAGTCAGGCTATCCAAATCAYAGAATCATTGAGGCTGGAAGGGACCTCTGGAGATCATCTAGTCCAACCCCCTGCTCAGGCAAGGTCACCTAGAGCACATTGAACAGGATCAYGTCCAGGCAGGTTTTGAATATCTCCAGAGAAGGAGACTCCACAGCTTCTCTGGGCAACCTGGTCCAGTGCTCGGTCACTCACAGGAAAGAAGTTTTTCCTCATATTCAGGCAGAGCTTCCTGTGTTTCAGTTTGTGCCTGTTGCCTCTTGTCCTGTCACACGGGACAACTGAGTAGAGTTTGTCCTCGTCCCCTTGACACCCTCCCTTCAGGTACTTGCACACATTGATCAGATCCCCCCTCAGTCTGCTCTTCCCCAGGCTGAAGAGGCCCAGCTCTCGCAGCCGTTCCTCACAGGGCAGGTGCTCCAGCCCTCTGATCATCTTTGTAGCCCTGCGCTGGACTCTCCAGTAGCTCCATGTCTCTCTTTACAAACCCCTTTACACTATCAGTGAAACCTTAGGCAAAGTTATAAACCTACACAGAAGAAACCTTGGTAAAAGGAGGAGGAGAGAAATACACTGGGGAAGATGCACACTGCCTGTTCCTGTTGTCCCCAAAGCATAGCCTTGGCCGATAGCAAGAAAACATGACACCTTTTGGCAAGGCAATAAAAGACCAAAGAAAATAAGGCAGAAAAAGACCATGGAAGGTCACGTAATCCCATCAGTGTTCAACAGCAAACACCACTGCCTATACAGGATCCCATTCTCTGCAAGTAGTGCGAGATTTGTGAACTTCAGAGATGTTACTATTGCTTTCTCTGTAYTCTTAGCAGAATGTATTGGTTTGCTAATAAACTTGTCTTTCYGAACAGCTCACAAAAATTCCTATAAACCTTGCAAATTCCTTTGCTCCAGGCTGCGGGTGCTGCCCAGGAGGAGCGGGCGCGGGATCCCTTTGAGAGCAGCGCTGTGAACAGGGCCCCGTTGTTCGTGAACAAAGTGGGGGCTTGTTCATGCCGTTATCTGTTTGGGGCTTGGCGGGTAGGTTGCATGCTTGATTTACATTCTGTCTGTTAACAACTTGCCTCTGAGTATTTGGAATCGGTATAAAGTGAATATAATGAGATACCGTATGTTAATTCTGGTATGCGTTTTGGCTGATAAAAGTGAAAAGTGTAAGCTCTTTGTGAGATTATTACATATAAATGTGTTATGGCAATTGCATGGACAGTCTAGCAAAGCAGTAGCATTACCCATTAAGATTTTTATCAAAGTAATGCAAATGTTATTAAGGAGGAAAAAATAAATAGAAGGTTGGGTAGCAAGATAAAACTATCTAGAAATCCAATCTCTGATCCTGCAAAGATTTTGAACGTTAAACTTTTTAATAAGGCTAAGAGATACTTAGTGTATGGCTGGTACATCAGAATTGCTGTTTACTCTCTTGCTTAAGTAGATGTGTATATTCTACCACTACACATATTTCTCAGGAAAATGTAAGTGGAAAAAAAGGAGGAGGTTCCTTGATGCCATTCTCTTAATGCTTGATACTATCAAATAACCTCCAAATCTCCGAACAGAAAGAGACTAAAATATGAAGAGTAAGAATGACTGAAATAAATGACAGTGTTTTAAAATGTTAGCTAATATTGATGTTTCAGAGGAAGGAAAAAAAAAAACCCTCCAAGAACGCTGCCCYAAAGAGTTGATTGATATTGCTGCCACAGGAGCCTGTGTGACACTGGATAAGTCACTTCAGCCGTGTCAGAGGTGATCATTACTTTTATGTTCCTCGTTTTCTGGGTGCCTGACTGATGACCCTGATATGCAGAAATATGAGGCACTTGAAGCTTCACTGTTACTGAAATCTTAATGTTGGAGCTGGCTGCAAGCTTTCTAAAGAAAAATCTTCTGTTGGAAAATGTTGACTTACCACAACTGAGATCTTCACAGAACTGTATTTTTCCATTGAAGTTATAGATGTGATTGTGTGTGTGTGTATTTAAGGATGGAATTTATGGAGGGGAAAGAAAGAGAAAAACAGATGAGTTCTTCATTTTGGTATAATACAAGCACGTTAAAGGCTGCAGAAATGAGAGACTAGGCGTCTGCTCTCAGTCAACTTGAGCAAAACTTTCCAAATCAATGCTGTTACCTCCTGGGCTGATGCCTGTTGCAGCATTGGTGGGGGAATGAGGAGGGAATCTTTTTTTTTCCCRCACTTCCACACTTCAAAGGGCTTTGGTTTGACTCCAGTGTAAAAGGGTGAAGAAATGTCTGTGTTTCTGCAGCAGGGGAGAGTGGCTGCACTCTGGGTCTGCTGGAGCAGCTCCTCTGGACTTGGCAACGAGACGCCCCAGTGTGCYGGAATACTTTTTACCTCCTTTCCCTGTCTCTAAAGTCATTAACACGTTGGCCTGTAAACGCTAGTGATGCCAGGCTATACCACAGCCCGTGCTTTTTTTAGTCGCTAGAACAGTAACACTGTTGAAGAAGGAAATGTGCTAGTATGGTGCAATTTGTTCCCAATAGATCCCTGCTAGCTTTTACCTCCATCATGTTATTTTGCTTTTTTCCAGGGCAGGATTTAATATTCMTAACCTGTCTCTGGGAGGCGTTCGCCTATCCCCTTCTCAACATCAAGTGAAGGGGATTTTATAGACACCGATCTCYGGACAACCTCTCTGGCTGCTTAACCCTTGTGTAGATAGGAAGTGTCTGGCTGATGTGCTTGCTGCAAACTTGGCTGATCTTTCTTCCTCTGCCGTCAGTGGATACGGAGAATTGACTGATGCTTTTTTTCCTTCAGTCTTGCATGTATTAGAAGACTAAATGTGTTCCCTTTCAGCCCTCTCTTCTCTATGCTAAACAAGTCTGTTTCTTTTAACTTCTTCTCATAGATCGTACTTCCAGGTCTCTTGTCAGCTTCGTTGCTCTCTTTTTTTGAACAGTCTCCAATTTGTCCATCTTTATTTTAGTGCGATGATCAAAATTAGACATAGTACTGCAGCCACGGCCTCTYGAGTCCAGGTGTGCAGGTCTAATGAGTTGCTCTGCTTTTATACGTACTAYCATTCTCAAGAACAAATTTGATTCTCGTTAATTTTTCTTAATAACTTGGCAAGCACTGAAAGTAGTCTGGCAGGTTTTTAAGACCCCAAATAATCTTTCTGACGCTTCTTGGAGTTTAGTAATAAATTTGTACTCTCGTGTTTGTCTTTCTTGGGATCCCAGAGGTTTTCTACRAGTTCTTGAAGATGATTTTTAATGATTCAGATAATGCTTTGGCTAGTCTCCTATAACACATGGTGAATTCATCAGTTACTGCCAGCCTGGATATACCCCCTTTTTAACTGTCTCTTTTCTTCTCCCTTGTGTTCCTCTTGCCTTCTCAAAATGAACTGCATTGTGCGTCTGATCATAATTAACTTCCTCTGTGAAGACTGAAGCAACAAAAACTTCAAATGTGCTTGTATTTCCCTGCGTCGTTTTAGCTGCTCTCCTTCTCTGCTAATGGACCTGCACTTCTTTCCTTTGCCTTGATAACATTAATAATATTTGCCCTTCACTTCACAAAGGCTGTGAAAGTAAATTAATGAATGTGCATGAAGCACCCAATTACTATAATAAAGAATACCAGGAAAGAGACTGTTGGGAAGTGAACAGTACTTTGTGGTGTATTTGTTAAAGCCAGGTGCCCACAAATAAGAATAACCCAAAATACTGACACAGTGCTGCTTAACTGAGTGCCACCTCTCGCTTGCGCTGAAGGCAGTGAGGGTCCTCTAGCAAATCGATGCGTGATCGTGCAATAAGGACTGGATTATATCTTGTGTGCACAAGGGAGCAAATTAAGAGGGCACAAGTAACCTTAACTCYGGACCTTCCTGGTTCGTGAGCACTCTGGGTGCAGATGTGGAAGCTAAAATATCAGCGCTGCCTCAGATGCTTGACAGCAGCCTGTCAGTACCCAGGCACTGAGAGCTTCCTGGCCTTCAAGAAAGTTCAATCTTTTGATCTTGTAGCCAGCATCCTGACACTTTGCCCCTTGTTTTTCTATTTTTTTATCCATAGACAGAGAGGATAATATGTTCTTAGTGGGCAAGTAAGTTAGAATTTCCAACGCTCTCCTCCCTAGGGTACGATGGCTGCACRGGTTGTACCAGGCCATCTCACTGATGGCTGGAAATATTTGGAGTGGTAGCTGTCTTGCATAGCTCATTGAAGGTACACAATGATATAAATTTAGTGGAAATTATTTTGAAGTGGACTTGGGCCTCAAACTGAAACAGCACCATGAAGATGACTGGCAAAAATGGTCTTTGCAAGCTTTCCATTTTACCAACTCATTTACTTGAGATTACTGGGGACTAAAGGCCAGTTTGACGTGATGTGACCCACAGCAACCCCTGCTCCAAACTGTAGAAGTTTCTAATGAGTTTTTATGGATTGTTTTGTCCTTGGAGAGCACTGCAGTGCTGATGCTCTGGCTGCCCTATGACTTGTACAACCGGTTGTTTCACGCCTTGTATCTAGCATCCTTTTACCCAGAGGGAACAATTTAAAGTAGACTGTGTTGGCTTTGTACCAGCCAAGTTTCCCTACAACAGTGATATATTTACCAGGTGGCTTGCAGTAAAATTAAGATATCTTTTCCTACTAAAAAGTGCAAATAATCACTAGAGTGGCTCCAAAACTGACCCAAGTTTTCTTCCAAATCATTTTTTTCTCTGCTGTTTTCCAGTCTGGCTGCTGAGGATTTTACTCACCTGCTGTCATTTGACCTCTCTGCCCAAGAATGTAAAATTAATTAAACAAGCCTCTCTCCAGCTGTGTTCACTTAACAGCACGTCCATTCTAGCACTAGTTAGTCTAGCATTTGCACCAATATTAACAAGAAACATTGAAACAAGGAGTATAAAAATTTTGCCCTGTGCCTGCTGTAGGAATTGGCTCATTGCACATCCTCTTCTTGTCCTATACGTGTAGCCTTTTGTCTCCTGTGTCCTTTCAACATAATTTTYGTTTGCCCTCTACTCTCACCTCTATTACTGTGTTATACATGGGCAGTTGACTATATGACTTAATCATAGCAGCCTTGTCCTGCTGTTTTACTTCAATCATCTGCAACCTCTCTCCACTGGGCTAGCAAAGATACATTCCTCTGCACCGCAGAAAACAAGATCTAAAACAATACGATAGTGTTGGAGTTCTGCATGTATAATTTCAGCAGTGTTCCGTGTAGCCAGTCACCTGGCTTCTCTTTTTAATGAAATCGCCCTTGTTATCAGCCTGTTTTCATTCAGCGCTCACAAAAGGATTGCTCACAGCATGAGTCATACCAGACATTTCAGTATCTCTGTCAGGAAGTCAGTAGTGATAATAAAAAGGGGTCCATCCAGACAAATCTTTGGAAATATAACATTTAAGAGCTGTGATACTGCTGATAGCTTTCCATCATTTTGCAGAACATAAAAAAAAAAAAAATCAAAAAAACACTCACAAAGCAGAATCGTGATCATTAGTACTTTTGTGTTGTTTTCCACAGTATTTGGTTGCATCTGTTATATAATCCAAAGATTTCTCACCTTCATTTTTCCATTTCTAAGTCCTCTGCCTTAGGAACTTTCTTCCTGGAAGGACCAACTGAAAACTCAGCAGGATAAGTGAAGCTGGTTAGCTCTGCCAGGCCAGAAGTGAACCCTCTGCCGCAGCTGCAGGGTGTTAGAGCCTGCAGGGTGTTAGATGTGTCCTGTGCCCGTTGCCATCCTCCATTAGCCRGGCAAGTGCTGCTGCCTGTAGGGAGTGAAGGTGCTTTCTAGCCTCGTCCCCCATGTCTGAATAGCAGAAGTGCAAGTGTGCGCTGAAATCATCCTTTGGGGTTGTTTTCAGTCCCCCTTTGGGGGACCTCTTTGTGTTTCTCTTCTGAGGAGACTATTTTTTGCAAAGTCAACTGGCAATGTCTACATCATTAGGACGTTTTCCTGGAACTGCATCGGCTGATTGATGGCTGTGAAAATGCAGCATATTTCATTTTCTTTTTCTAGACATGAAGCCAGCTGTTAATGGTTTCCTTGGGGTGAGGCTGGCATCTGCAAGATGAGGTCTCAAGGCTCTTAAATGTACGTTTGCAGGAGGGCCACCTGGGTTTTTGGCTGTTCCATTACCGGCCACTGTTACTGCTCCTAAGAAGTAATCTAGGTGAAACGGGGGCTGTGCGTGTCTGTAAACCTAGAGTCTGGTCTGGGAAACCGCAGTCCTTAGTGTCAGGCAGAAGCGATCTAAGTGGTGTTGAAATCTTTCTTTATGCAATTAGGACTTCTATAGTCTGTTTSCAAATTCGTGTTCAAGTCCTATGGTTTAGCAGTTGAAATTTAGTTTTATTCATCTGCCTTCTCAAATCAAATACGTTAATTAACACATAAATGTTGCCCTCTTCGTGTTAATTGTGGGTGCTTGCCGCAGGCCGAAATGAAGCGTGAACTGCAGTGTGTCCTTAGGAGTGAGAGTAGGGCCATGGCTCTTGGCAGACATGGGCAGCAATAAGCAGTTTTCTCTTACTGGTCCTGACTAAAATCTCTGTTAAAATATTTGTGCCTTCTGTAGTAGAAAATGGCCATTTGATTCCAACATGCATCTCTTCTGCCCAGCTTTCCCAGGTTTCATTGGTAGCTGGGGCAGGGAGGCTGTGGAGGTCCCTGAGGACCACCGYGGGCTGCTGCTTCAAACAAGATAGCCCATAGCTATTCAGCTCCTTATTTTTCTACAAAAGCCCTCTGTGACTGTAAAGATTGGGTCTCATTTGTACCTGTAGACAGCACATCCCTCTAAGAGGTAGAGGCAGGAAAAACACAGATTGGTGTGAAAGGATTCACTAGGCTGACTTTATGAATTGGGCTGGATGCCTTATCCCTCCTGGAGAAAGAGAGACTCACCAGGATGCTTGGGAAAAAAAAAAAAAAAAAAAAAAAAGACAGAGCTGTGAAAAGATTCACTATCAGTTTTGTAAGCTGCTTTGAAACAGGAACCAGGCTGATCTGTGTCTGCGTTTCCACTTTTGGAGTGTTTCACAAGGACTGAAATGGGCAAGAGAAGGGCAAAAAATCAGTTGTGTGGGGAATTCCTGGCATACTTCATAATTCCACAACTCATGCGACTAGAATTTTTGCAGTGCTGGCCATCATATCCTACATACATCCTCACAGAGGCGGAGAAAAATCCACATCTACCGAAAACGGAGCAGCTTTAAACAGGAGAAACATATTGCATAAACAGAAATACTGTAAATCAGAACCTTCCTTCCAGGTGTGAAAGTACGATTTTGCTTGCTTTCTAGTTCATATGATCAACAAAAAGCATTCATAACTGTTAAGAGGTTGAAAAGTTGGCCTACGGTTCACATTGCTTTCTCACGTGAGACTCCACAGGTCAAATTCCCTCTCATCAGCTTGTGCCACAGCAGCTTTAGATAAGCGACTGGGGAAGAATAGCTGAACCGTGAAAGCTATTATCTCAAAGGACTGATATTTACTGGATTTCTGCTTTTTTACCTTTCTGGCTGACTCTCAGAATTTCTTTCATTGCTGCACATTTGTTTGTCTCCTTTCTCCAGCAAACACCATTGAACTGCATGTGCACAGGTCTTGTACACTTTTATCTAGAATTATCACCAAAACCCTTTTCAAGACCTGTTTGCATGCAAATGAGACTTGCAGACTCCTAGGGCATTTCAGCCCATTAGTAATGCTAAGAATTAACCATAGAATTGGATCAATAAKAGAAGGGAGAAGACTATATACTCTGTGATCACGGGGTGACCGCTCCCGCTGTGAAGCGTAAAGGTACTTTGAGTGCTAAAAACACTGTACAGCAACAGTTAAATTAGCGCTGTTGTATAGACCTCATTTGGATCCCTGTGCACATGTTCGAGTTTGTGCAAGCAGAGGGAATGGCTATTAGGATAATCAGGGGAATGAAGAGCTTGCTCTATAAGTAGAGATTAAAATTAATTTGCTCAGCCTAGCAAAAGGGGGGCTGAAGGGTCTTTTCGTGTTGCCTGTGCCTACATCAGGGAGGGAAAAAGCTCTGCAAGCTAAAGGATAATGTTGTCGTGAGAACCCTGGCAATAGGAACAACGTCAGTGAACAGATTTAGGGTGGAAAGTAGGAAATTTGTATCCACTGGAAGGCAAAGATCTAGATCACTTAAAGAAACAGGAACAGAAAATCGAGTTCCAAGATGGATTTTATCAATTTCTGAAAAGAGTTAGACATGACTGCCTCTAAAAGCRAGGGACTTGAGCGGAACAAGAGCAATGGTGTGGTTCATACAGTTAAGTGCTTTTAAAATATACCTGAAGATACCAGAGGTACCTCCAATGATGCTGACTGGGGTCAGAGAGTTCTAGCAGACCATTCCTTTTCTTTTTTTAGATGCAAGACCCAACAACTTTCCAGAGACTGAAAATGAATATGAAAATTAATCACACGCCTGGGTTATGTAGGTGTGTTTGAAGAAAGGAAAATGCTTGCATGTTATTGCAGCTATTGAAGCAGTGATGCTGGAAGATTTTGGCTYGGGGACCAGAGAGCTCTGAAAGTTTTGAAACACTAGCCTAACCCTTACCTACTGCAGATTTGATTTAATGTCTAAAGGACACACAATTTATCATATTTTTACTTTTTTAATATTTTTTTTTAAAAAAAGCTATAATCTGTTTTGTTATTTCATTATCAGTCACTAAATTATTGCTGGGATTTTTTTATAYGTTCACCATCTTATCATAAATATCCTGGAATATAAAAATGTCTGCTACATAGACTCTCACTATGAATAGATTAAACAGGATTTATGAGACTTATGATCTGTTCTTCCCCTGTTCTTTAGAGGACTTTGAATGTCTAATGAAACCTCTTATTTCTTATTATTGAATTTTATTGCTACCATGTATCTGGGTTAATATAAGAAGTACAAATAGGGATATGTATTTCCCTGTGAGATGTTTTAGTATGGAGAACAGCATCTGAAGTTCAAAAAATATGAACTAAAGTACAGACCATATGTCTTTGTAAATTGAAAGAAGAAACATTTCAARTGCTGAAAAAGGGATGGAGCTTGTGGGAGCTGTCCTCTAAAAAGGCAACGAGAAAGGTTTCTGAAGGCAGGAGTTAATGTCTAGCTCAGTTCTATCGCTTGGTCATCTTTTCTTTTTTTAAGCCATTTTGCTCTAGTCTTTGATTATGTTTTAGCAAACATCTTATACTGCAGTATTTCCTGATATCTCCTGATCTCCTCCACAAACTTCTATGAAGGGAAGGAAAGGGCATAGGAAGAAGATGGGAAGGTCTAATAACAAGGATGTTTTGTCTTATAGCTCCTCTTCTTTTTGCTCCACAAGAACTGGCTGATGTTAATTCATGTAGATTGTGCCCCTGGCAATAACCGTAACTCCGTTTTTCATGCCAAAAAAAAATGGAGACACGTTAAGTACTTCCCTGAGTGTGGGCGAGCAGAAGAGTTGAGAAAACAAGCTGGATCCTCCTGACTTGACCGTCTCCTTAAAAAAAAAAAAAAAAAAAAGAGTAATAATAATAAAATCCCTGTTCTTCCTACACCTTCTCATCCATTATGTTCTTCAAAGTACTTTAACAGCATTTGCTCTAGGATTGGGGTAGGCATAAGTTCACAGGCAGGGTGACTCGAAGCTCAAAATTTTGGAGGCGTAGTTGATTGCTCTCTGCACAGTGCTATGAGTGATAATCYTCCAGTGTCCTTTCAGGGTTCATTGGACATGATCCTCTGACGCCGGATCTAAGATCGTAACAGGTATTCTAAGTACAGTGCGCAATGTATTTAAAAGGTTAAAATTGTGCTAGTCTGGAACAAAATTGCGATTTCCCATTGTTTATCGCTATTCAAGGCATCTTTGCTGCTCTGTGCTCTCAAAAGCGAGCTGGGGGTTGCTGTTGTGTTATGTTTCACTGTGAAATTCAGTCAGATTAATGACTTGAGGGTCACTTGAGATATATAGTTTATATTGATGAGTTACTGTTTAAAGTGTTTTACTAAATCAGGTAATAAATTGCAGGTTTTATAAAAATATCATAATTAAAAATTGACTTGTACTAAGTGTTGGCTTCAGGAATGTACGTGGAGTTCAAGTATGATGGATTGTTTTGCTCAATGAAAGCTATAAAAAAATCAGAAGAGACTTACGATGATAAAAAGCATTTTTTAAGTAGCTATGTTATCAATCTTTATATAGAGCCAAATTCTGCTTGCATTTCTTCTGTATTTTATTGACTTGGGTGTGACCAATTGTGGAAGRAGAGCAATATTTGTATTATCCTGAAGAAATATTATCATATTTAAAATCAAAACGTGTTTTTGAATCAAGTACAAGACTTCAGAAACCAGAAATCACAATCACTTGTTTTAGTTATTTCTCTAACATGACTTAATCAATCCAGAATTTATCAAAYTGTCATAAATCTTTTCTACTATAASAAGAAAAAAGAAAATTTGCTTGCCTTTCCTCACAYTAGCAAGCCAAATATTTAGGTGATGAATAGTATTTTTGAAATAATTTTTGTGAACAATGATACTGCAAATATAAGGCGAAAAATGCTCTGGTGAGATACGTAAAGCTTTTAGTGGATGATCACGTAAATATAAGCGATGTGTTAAGGCCAACAGACTGATTTTACCCRGTGACCGTCCCGTGAAAGCCGTTCTGCTACCTGGTGCTTTTATACTCGGCTTCAACGTCCCTCCGCTGCTTTGCTCGGGTTTCGTGTGAGCCCTTGAACGCTGATGAGGTTTCATCCTTCCCCAAGTTACCTTCTGTTGGCAAACTGATTATCGATAACGTCTTCCAGCTGCCTTATCCAGGTTCCAGAAATAAATAACTTGTTGGTTTCCCTCTTGAAGTTGCTCGCAGGATTGCTAGGGGTCACCAGAAAGAAGCCAAACTTGCTGTTTAATCTGGAATGGTTCTAAATTTATCCAGTGTTTCGCAGCTGACCTATTATTTTGTTCTTAAAAAACAAGACAAATTATTTTTCTGTAGGTGGGCAGGTATTTCCTACTAAAGAAAATGCCTAAATATAAGGCCCATGTTTAAAAAAGAAAAAAAAAGAAAAAAAAAAGAAAGAAAAAAAAAGGCTTCATGCAATTTCCCTCTTGCATAATTGCATGGTAATACTGAAAAGACACTGTGATTTGAATTTTTACTCCAAGCTTTATTCTTTATCAAAGGATGTTTGAAGGGAGGGACAGCTTGATGAAAAATAATGTAAAATATTTTGATATATTTTGAGAAACAAGAAAATAGACTGCATTGGTGAGCAGTGGGCATTTAAGGATGAACTTGGCTCAGCGTTGTTGCGTTGCTCTATATCCAGCACTATTCACTCCTACAGCTGAGAAAAAGTAAATTTTCCCTGTGACTGTTCCCCGCTTGGGATGACTCCTTCTCCCTAAAGCTCGGCGGGGCGCTCCGAAACACTGCCTCTCCTGGACGCCACCTCCCCTTCTTCCCTTCCGGCTGCAGAAGTGTAGTGATACCCTTAATTGCAATGCCTGTAATTCTGGCAGCAAAGTTACGATTTTTGTAAAACGTGGATTAAGTTATGTTTATCTTAATGCAAATTACCGGGTTCCCCCATGCCCACTCTTAATCACAAAACAATAGAGGATATTCCATGGATTTCTTGCACTGAAAAAGACAGTTTGTTTGTTTGTTTGTTTCTTTATTTATTTATTTTTAAGCTGAAAATTGGTGTGTTAGAACACTGCTTCATGAGCACAAATAAGAATAAATCACTTATTTCCGCACTGTTGAGGACTCACAAACAAGTATCATTGCCAAGATTGAAACTTACTGCCCCTTCCGTTTAGCCTGTTCATTCTTCTAAAAAATATATGCTCACGTTAGAGCTGGTCAGGAATTTTAAATGCTGATTTTTTTTTTCTAAATGCTGTTAAGGAAACTTTTAATAGAAATGTGCAGGCTTTGGAGAACTTTTTTCGGCACAAGTTTCATCTTAAGAAGAGAGGCTTTCTGGAGACTCACGCACACGGACGTTTTTGACCAAAACTACATATCGATCAATTGAATGATCGATCTATCGACCTATCTGCCTTTAGTCTCTACTAGAAATGATTTTTTGGGGGRTGCATGTAACAAATGAAGATAGTGCCCAAGAATGCACCACCCTGCTGTGCATTTGAACTCTTGGCACCTTTACGATAGGCAAAGGCAAGGGAGACTGGCACCGGAGCCCCTTTGCTGAGATGTATTTAATTGCTAATACAGAGCAAAGCAGCTCAAATAAGAGCACTGAAGATCCTCTGCSCCGGCGTAATCGACAGCCCCGTTCTGAGGGCGCTCGTCTGTGACGGCGGGGATTGATCCGGCTCCTGCATCCCCAAGCAGAGCATCTTTCCCGTCTGAAGCGATTAACAGATTATCAAAGTTAGCACTTYGGCGTTTTCCCAATTTTATCTATGTGGGCAAGTAAATTTTCAAATTGCTCTTAAATTGTTAAGGCAACGAGAGAGAAACAGCCTTTGTGTTYGGATCGGCAACAGCTACCGACGCTGAAGGAGGGCTAGCTTTGGGAAGCCCGACGGTCTACAGACTGTTACGCAGATGATCTCAATGCAAAGTCGGGCTATAACAGCTGGGAATCTGTGCTTAAGTTAGGAGGCAAAAATCCAGTTTAATGGCTGGGTTTGTACTGTGTATTTTATTTGACCTCTATCAGTTTTCTCRTAGCATTTCTACAGCACTAATGTTAGAGATAATGACATGCAACAGCGATAATGGTAGTGGCAAAACCCGTGTTTCCCAGGCTTATGTACACGTGTGGCCATCTGTGCTGCCTTTTGCAGGAATGCCACGTGCTTTGGTTTTATGTTCAAGGTGAGTCTCATCGAAAGCAACACAAGCATTAACGTATGGGGAGGTTGTCAGGCGCGTATCTTACCCCTGTGTGCTGACCAGCTGCAGGATTTTAAATCTGAGACTCAAAGAGTCTTCAGAAGGTCCATGCCTAACTTCTGAGGAGGGTTTCCTTAGCAAATGTGGTTAAAAGAAGCCAGAATACAGTTCCCAGCTTCAAGGCTTGTAAAATGAAATAAATAAAAAAAAAATGGACTTGAGAAGATAGCTCCTTTGCATATGCAAACGCTGCACCTAGCGTCTCTGACTTCATCCTTTCGGAGCTATAACCAGGCTCCCTCAGCTGCAGGTCTTTGACCTTGTGAGAGCTCCTGCCCCAGCATGGTCCTGAGCTAGAGGAGGCCAATCGAGCCTGGCCTCCAGGGCTCCCCTCAGTGCCTCCTGCCGGCACCTCCGAAGGGTGCTTGGTCTTCTCCAAAGGCAACCTCAGCCCGGAGATGGGAGATAAAGTTGTTTTGAAACAGCAGATGAGTATTGTCAAAGTGTATTAATGAGAGCAAGTGTCTACACGCCCATGCAAGCGATATAGGTAATAACCAACAGAATGAGAAATGTTAATGCGTAACGGACTTTATGAAGCAGCGGGAATAACTGTGGGTGATTTTCAAAAGTAGGATATCAATTACTGAGGAGATATGCGAAAGGAAGAAGTAGGGAAGGAATGAGGGTGGGTAGAAGATTTATGATTTATGTCAAAGCTATTTGTGTTGCAAGGCAACAATAATGTCAAGAGGAGAAAACAGTCATAAAGTTCCTTTGGGAGATACATAGCTCATGCAGGATCGTAGTCTTAAACTTGAATCCACATATCCCGAAGAGCATCTGTGTCCTCATGCCTAATGCCCTCATGCAAGTGCACACTGGGAGCTGGGGCTGAGCTGAACTTCAGCCCTCTGCATCCAAGACTAAGTGCTTTCACGTGCCCATAGTCTTGTCTGGAATGACATCTTAAGGATATATTAAGCCTTAGGACCTGTGGGGTGGTCTGCCCTGGTTCTGCGCTCAGAGATGACTGCAATAACTGCGGAGCTGGGGCTCGTGCTGCCCCAGCCTGCCAGGCACCTGCTGCAGCTGCACCGACTGCAGCTACTAGAAGATGCAGCAAATGCATCCCGTACTCCAAAGCAGGAATGCTACAGGCCACTGTAACCTTTCCAGGGTAACTAGCTATTCAGAGGGGCCCCTTAGGGATTTTGGCTAAAGAATCAGTTGAAATAACTAGTGCAGGCAAAGGCCTGAAAGTTATTTGAAACTGGAGGATCCTTATGTTAAACCGTTGTAAATGAGATTTTCAAAGGATATTATAGGAAAAGGAACTCAAACACTTTGGGAATGTTATGGGATGTGGGTGGATAACTCCCATGGGTACTTATAAGACTTTTTATTGCAGGAAAAATGAACTTTTGGGGTAATTACAGGCTAGTTAAAGTACAAGGATAGCTTTTTTTTAAACCTTCATTTTTATACTGCTTTGTAGGCATTCAGAAAATGAAATTTCCACATATTTTAGTACTTGAAAGATGAATTACAAGTACATTAGGGTAGGAAATAAATAGCTTCTTCATTTTGCTTTTACTTCTTGCAAAAGAGAAACAAGTAATTAATTAATTTCATCCTGTTTATGTCTTTGTTGCCAGATCTAATCTTAACATCTGATAAAAGAACGGAAAAAAATGGGTCTATGAATTCTTTTCTCTAACCCATTAAGAAAAGAACAGAGCTGATGATAAAGTAGCCCCAGTGAATCCAAATATCTATGCGGTGTTGAGGGAGATTGAGTCACAGTCAACTAATTTTATAGCATAGCTATAGTTGATTATAGAGCAAATAATTGGATGAAAGGGATAAAGAATGCTATTAAAAATAATCTCTGAAAGATGTTTGCAAATCCACCTGTTCCAGTAGCTGGACTAAATCAACAAATAAGATGTCTGACTACTGCAGTGAGGTCTCATCATGCTACTACAAAAGAAGAGGTTCTTTTAGCCACAAATTTTTAAATTATGAATAACAAAATGTTAGTTTAACTATTCACTTAGTTTAACTAGTTGTTTCCTCTTCATATAGTCCCCTTTCCTCTTCATATAGTTCTGTAGAAAGTCAATGAGATAAAATCCCACGGGAAGTTCAGCTTGGCATGACAGTTAAGTGTCAGCAAAGTATGATTTCAAGCTGAGATGAGGAACAGATGAGGAGCCCTCAGAATGAAGGATCCTTTCTCCAAAGCATTGGTGTATTTTCAGATCTCAAGTCACTGGGATGTGAAGTCATCTTCAGATTTACCATTAAAGTTCACTGTAGTGCTATGAACTTTGGAACTTCGGAGAACCCTTCTTCCAAGTTCATGTAATCATCTAGATGCTGTCTGCAGACCTCTGATTCCTGAAAATGGTGAACACAAGCTAAATGCAACATTATCAGCCATTTAAAAACTGGAGAGAAAGTGAGGTTGAGTCTGGCCCAGGAAATGTTACAGCATTTCTCATTAACGTAAGGAAGAGGGAAAGTTGTGATATCTACCAGCCCATGGAACATGCAAGAGCTACTGAGCTGGTGAGGCAYTAGCAAAACACTACATGAGGGACCATTTACCGAAGCTGTCAACACACAGAGCTGTCAAGGGATAGTGGAGTTGTAAAATGCTCCAGCTAGCACGGGAGACACATTACATTATTGTGGTATGCAGATAAATTGCTATCCAGCTCGTGGAAGCTGCTTTGTGAACAAAATAGAGGAATAAGATAAACTTGCTTTCAATCGATGAATTAATGTAAAACCAGCAAAAGGAGTGGAGCAGACTACTACAATCCCTCAAATATATTAGACAATCAATTTTTTTTTCCTTTCAAAATGTAGAATATTCCCATGTGGCTCCCAGTGGATGCCATGCAGAGTGAATACAGCAGTCAAAGTAATAGACGTCGGAATAATCAAAGTAATATGTGTCAGAAAGAAGCAAATGAGTACATATATTCATTAAGTAAATCTCCTAAGAGCTTAACACACAAAGCTCTTTCCAGAAAAGCTGTACAAACAATTCCATGCATTAGCACATGGTTTTACTGGTGTTTCAAAGTCAGATGAAGAATATTTTGGATTTCATGCAAACTATAAATAGCCTCTAGTTAGCGCAAAACATGCAGTGTAGCTGCCACAGTGAAACTGATAGATGTCATAACTGACACTAAACTGAACTACCTCAGACTACAACTTAATAAACATATAACAAGTAATGTACAGTGCCAACCAAATGTTAATGTTAATGCTCATTTTAATAGTGGACTGAGCATCAGCAACAGTCAGTACTAAACCTCCACCTGCGAAGAGGCAAGACAGGCACTTTATCCATGAGCAAAGTATCCAAAAAGGCAAAACAAAACCCCAGGACTGTCCAAAGATACAAACTTGCAGACAAAATTAAATAAATCTATAATCTGACCACCTTGGGAAAAWTTATCAGCAAATTCTTTATTTAAAGAAACATGGACCAACCCACCCAAAAAACATTAAAYGCCACTCCTCACATTCTCAGGAGTTTGAAGAAGCAAGCCAGGCCACAAAAACATTGAAGGAAAGGTATTGGAAAGAAAAGTCAATTCCAAAGCCAGCTAACACAAGCAGGAGTGTTTTGTTAGGCTACAGATGGGGGCCTAAAAAGTTGTAGGAGAAGTGGGAAAAGCAGATCAGTCTGTAAYGAAGTCGATGCAGGAATGACCCTTCTTTTCCGCAATGGTATCACTATGATAAAGTTCACAGAGCATTTTGGAAATGACTAGATCCTTTTTCTGATTGAAATCAAAGGAGATTTGGGGGAAACTTCAAATCTGGGACATCTGAAAAATATCAAGCTGTTTAAAGCCCGCTGGTATTATTTAGCGTCCACCTGAGTTTGGGTGTGTGGCCGTTTGACTTTAGTCTATGAGCAAGGTGACGAGAGGTTCGACGTTTCATTGCCCTCCTATTTCCTGCACTGCTTTGGTTTTGGTTTTGAACTGTGCTGGGTTACTGGGGCTGGGGTGGCTCGTGAGGCCTCAGCACCCGTCTCGGCTCTCCCAGAGGACTTTGGTGTGACCTTGAGCTGGCCGCTTCACGTCTCTATCCTGTCTGTAAACTAGAATGATGATGTTTCCTCTCCACTGCAATTTGTCTTCTCAGTTTAGGAACAAACACTGATTTGTCTTGAGTACTTGCAGCTCCTATTGATTGCAAAGGAAGTTAGATGTATGCAATAACTGTTAGGATTTGGCATTTGGAGACAAAATGACTTTGAGGAACTGGGCTATTAAAGCAAACATTTTGCCCGCAAATGTCCTATACTGTTATGAATGGTGTCTAATAAAGTGATCCTCAATTTCAGGATGGGACAGAGTAACAAATAGCTGCTAAGAAGTTTAAATAAGGTACACATTTGTGTTCAACGGGACTTAGGCAAACCCTGAGAGATGCAGCAGAAAGAGCCCTCTTGCACCACAAGTATTTTGTAAGCCTGTATGACCTTGAAAATAATGACTAGACATCATCAGCATGTTGAAAGGCAAATGAGTGAGCTAAAAATTATTTGCCTACCAAATTTCAAAGCCCTGAAATCCAGTAGTGACATATTGATGCTGCTCAAAAATGTCAGAAACACATTACAAGACAAAAGAGGTTCCCCTCATCCCCAGACTATAACAGCTCCATCATTTATAAATTCCTTATAAAGCAATTATTTCTGCAGAAAGAACAACTTGGTTGTTTTTCMGATAAAAAGGAAAAGAACAGAAAAGTTATCAACAAGTAGAAATCACTGTACGAGCCTAACTACTGGCTTTGCTTCAACTGTATATGATCAGATAAGATCAGATTTCACTCAGTCTGAACAATGCAAGCTGGATTAATTCCAGTTAATGAAGCCAATGGAGTTACATTGTGTTGACAACAACTTAAATAACAAAGAAATTAAATGTTAACCCCTAAACAACATGTGATTATTAAAAGCAGCATCAGAAGAGCAATATGCTGTAAAGATTGTTGGTCTGTCCTGCAGYTGCTGTTTATTTGCCATGGCCAAGTGTCTATATCATCCTTCTGTAAGAAAGCACTCTGCACGGACCCTGTACGGTACTTTTTGTTTGCACAGTGCTGTGGACGTCCGTTATGCTTGCACAGCGGTGAAGACACAGAGCCAGAATAATCCCCAGTGTAATTGCTGAAGTAGCTGGAAAGTCCCAGACCAAAACACACTYGCGACCCAGAGCCTGATCCCTGCAAGCTGTTACCAGGACGAAGGGCTGAGCCCTGCAGCCAGGCTGGTCGCAGCGGGGTTTGCAGCGCCCTGGCCCCGTGGGCTCTGCTGGGCACCCCGGGCCGGCGCCGGGTGGGTGGCCCAGTGTGTGCCCGCCAGGAACAGCTTTGGCACCACATTTCCTAGGGAGATGGGAAATGGGCTTGAAATACTCAGAGGGAAACTTCTTCTTGATGTAGGTAGATTTTTTGCTTAAAGCATGGAAAGTTCATGGCCCGTYGATGTTTTTGCTCAGGTTTTATAATGAAAGCTCAAAAATGAGACCCTGGATTGCGTGTGAGTAGTACACAATGCGGACTGCATACGCCTTGACTTTGTATTCGCTCTTTTAGCAAAAGCAAGACTAGGATTCATAAAATTATGGGAGATGCTGAGTAGTCTTTATCATGCAAGATTATTCTCATTTACTTTTCTAGATCAGCTCATCCAGGTCTTTGGGAAGTCCAGCGTTTCTTTTTCCACTGACGCCGGGATTCCCCCGGCACCCAGCCTTCCCAGGGCTCGCTCTCTCCTCCTCTTTCTCCCCTGGCATTTCTCTTGTGTGTTTCAGAGTTGAGGAAAACGCACGGGAGCAAAGATGCAAACAATTAATCGTGTCTGATTTCACCATATGCTTAGCACCTTGCAGTGGAGGTCCATTGGATTTCAGGAGCTTCCAGCGAAGGCTGGTAGCTCTGCCTGAAGCTCACGTTAAAATTCAACACTTTTTTGATGGTATGTTACAAACAGGCTCTGGGGGAAGAGGAGCAGTTGCATCATGGTGATGAAGTTACGAGCAACAATCTATTTTAAGATAAATAATTTTGTCGAAAATACATTTCTATAAAAGCTATTGTCTTATGATTGACTTATTTACAGAATTTCATGGGAGAGAAGTCTGACAAGCTCTGTGTTGTGTCAGCCCTCCTCCACGTATGATTCAATGAGTTGCTTTTGTGTCTGATGCTTTACTCAGTCTTCTACCATGGAGCAGCTATGGACACTCCTGGTAACTCTTTCCTGTTCCCCAGTCACAAGAAATGATGTAAAACTCCCAAATAATGAGAATAGCTGCAGTCACTGGGAGCTTTCCCTAAAATAAGACTACAGAAGATGATAGGGAAATTTCTTTCTTGCTCTTTAAAGGACTTTCCCACCTCCTTCTCTTTAAGGCATCTGCAAAAAGCTGTTTGGTCAGACGTTCCCTGTTCACAGCTGAATTCTTGTGGGATTRGTAGATTTGTTATACTCAGAGTATAAAAGTAAACAGCATATGGCTTTTTTAATATCCTTACAATGTCACGTCACAATCTGTCAGAATGTAAACTTTTTTAAGCAATTTCATTTATTTTGGAGTTTATGCTATTAAAAAAAAAAAAAAAAAAAAAGCAAGTCTTAAGAATCTGTCTGAATTATCTAAACAACAGCAAGCCTGTTCTTAATTCTTGCTCTCTATTCCCAGGTTAGTAAATATGTCTTCACGTATTACCTTCAGTAGCGAAAATACAATGGAAAAACAGTAACTTTGTTACTAGGAGTTAAAAGGTCATTTCCCCTTGATGCAGAGCTTGTTCTATCAGATAAATAGCTGCTCCACTCCATAAAACTGGCAGCCCTTCAAAAGGTTTTAGAAATAAAAGGCATAGTTTGAAGATAAAGAGGATGAGGTCATTCGCCTTGTGTTTACTCCTGCAAACCTTTCCTGGTGACCCTTTCATATTCAAATGAAAAGTGCTTTAAATTGTTTTATCTTCGGACAGTTAATGAGTGACGGCTGACACTCTCTTAAAAGTAGCTGAAACTCTACTGTAATTAAATTTTGTAAAATATTGCAACATATTTCCATTACGGGGGAGTGCCACCACGTAGTTTACCTAGGCTATGCCCATAATCACTCACAGTGCTATGTTTTGGTCCTATGGCTTTTCCCATTATTTTTTACCTTGCTTTTATTAGCTGAATAATGTGTAACATGACTTCCAGTGTCTCCTTGCTGTGGATTAATATAGCTCTATAAACAAACTACGTACGTAAAATCTGCCTCCTCTTAGAATCCTGTGGAGCAAGACTTGCGTTTAATATGTACAGTAGTAGAAAAATTACTCTTGAACCTTTTACTGCCAGAGACTATATAACTGTATTATTGTATGTGTAATTAACTGATCTATAACAGTGCTCCAATGTATAGTGTGTATGTCTTTCCCTAGAGGAATAGATTCTTATTTTAAAGCTTTTTCTTCTTTTATGGTTTGTTTAATATATTCCATTTATAGGAAAATGTTATGAATATTCCTTAAATCACCCGAATTTTTCTAGTAGGAAGCAAGAATCTTCAGAGTTTTGCAATTTCTCTAGCTAAAAAAGAAAGAATAGTCAAACAAAATCCTGTAATGGACGATAAACATCGTGCCCTGTAAGCAGGGTTGGTTCTCGCCGTGAGCTTTTGCATCACTTTGTAAAAGTTGTTTATTTTAACCTTACTTCCAGTCTATTTTGGATAGCTTTTCTAGTAACAGCCCTCTGCTGCTCTAACCCACATTCAAAAGTGAATGAAAACAAGACCATCTCAGTTTAAAATACACATGAACTCCGTCCCCCTAGTGACTTATCGAATAATTAAAAAGTGCAAAATCCTTACCGAGCGGAGTGGACTGTGTGCTGACGGGCAGCACGGGAATCCAGCAGAGGAAGGCAACAAGCTGGAGATGCTGGTGGGAAGGTGAGGGCTGCTGCATGTTGTCCAAGGGAAGCTCTACCTGTACATCTGCAGTTCCTTAGAAGTTAACTTTTGAAATACGAAACTTTGCAGGGAAAGACATCAGCCTGCCTGCCTGTTTTGATTTTTTTTCCCCTTTTCAACGCCATTCCTTGGAGAGGGCTTGGCRTGCCATTAATCCCCAGCTTTCCAAGAGGAGAGCCCTCCGGCTGTACGCTCGCCCCGCAGGCACACACGGACGAGCCGGGAGCTCGCGTCCCCGCAGCTGCTTGCGCTGCAGCTGCTGGGGTTTGCACRCCCGGGCCGGGCGCGCACACGCACGCACGCACACACGCACGCACACCGGGCGAGAGCAGCACGCACAGCCGCTGCCGGTGGTAGGAGTCACCCCGCAGAAATCAGGATTCTGACCCAAACGCTTTAAAGCAGGAAACGCCAACTGCACATTATTGCAGTCACAGCTGGCATYGGGTTTATGTCAGAAGAGGTTAAAAATGTTAAAAACACAAGCGTGCAGGTTTCTAGTTTTTCACTTCAAATTTCTAGTTTTATGCTTGTGCCAAGCTCTTGCAGAGCTGCTTCGCGCAGCCCACGCAGTGGTTCTGGAGGTCTGTGTCTTGGATTGATATATCTTTGTTTGCTGGTCTTTGCTACTGAAATAAAATGTGGTAGCATTTGGRCTGCCAAATCATTATGAAAAATGAKATGTATTTTCAGCAGATTGGTTAATCAGCAATAATAACATAAATGGAAAACAGATGCAAATAGTAYTGAAAGAATTTAATCATTCATGTTTGTCAAACACATTTTTCGAAGGTTTTATCGCATTTGGAAGTGCCATGTTACTAGGGCATGGTCCCTTCTACTACTTACATTCAGTGCTTATTGTCAGCTTAATGTGTAGAATGAAGAATTTCTATGAAATCTCATGCTATACTGCTATATTAATGACATTTTATTTAGGATATATTKCATCYCCACCCTCTGTTTAGTGTTTTCCGTACCTATCACTACTTCTTTTCTTCGAGTTGTCAAGATYGATTATTTTGTGTCTGCTTGTTTAAGTGAAAATATAGGGAATTATCTGAAAACACAGAAACACARAAGTCTGTAAACATTCCATTCAAATCGGCCTAATCACTGTATGCTGTTCAACAGCATAAACAAAGCCATTAAAAATATTTTACCATACAGCCAATGAGCCTCAAATACTGTTCCTTCARCTTACTAAATCGCTGAAGAGGTTTTACAACTGGATTTGCTGGGAGCAACATAGGTTGTTTCAGAAGAAACTCTTAAACGTATTTTTTTTTTATTTTGATTTTGCACTTTGATATTGCAAAATTACTGCTTATCGCAGTCCCRTTGGATTGGCCATTTCATAGGCCTGATCTATAGCCCTTTAGCTCCTTGGGAGTCTTTCCACTGGTTTTAYTGACCTTTGTATTACATTCCTTTAAGTTCAGAAGAGTCCAAACCCTTTCTTTCTGTTTTTTTTTTCCCCCTAAGAGTTTGTCATCCATTTATGGAGTACAAATCCACGACAAGTTACAGAATTCCTGTTTGTTTGAAACATGACTGAAATTTTACCTTTATGTAGCTTTCTTAAGTAATGCTTGAACTTATGTGCACCTGTTTCTACCTACTCATGAGAGCACAATCTTGTTTGACTTGAAGTTTTGCCTTAAAGGTATCATTCTAACATTTAACTTCATGGGTTCATGAAAAAGACTGAAATCCGCTCTGGAYTGGGAATTCTCCTTCTAAGTGAAAGCCTGGCAACCAAAAGCAACAGAGCAAGAGAGCTTTCTGCAATCATTCCAGGCATAATTGGTCTTTTGGATATGGAAAGTAAAAGTAACCAGGCCAGAAACATTAAACCAAAAATATTCAGGACCTCCTACAAYTGGAGAAAGGGATGCATTTGTAGGMATGCTTATCCCTTTTCMTTTTTCCTTCTTCAGCAGGTTTTCATCAAGGGGTGTCCTGGAAGAGATGGTAGATATGGTATGGACTGGTATGGATGAGATGAAGCTTCCTGTTGCTTCCAGCAGCTCTGAAGGACAAATGAACTCGAGGTTAGCTAGACAGAGAGGTGCAAATACTCCCTATCTCCCACTCTCCCAGCCCAAGGCAATGCTTCAGCCTTATAGCAGGCAGAATAATAGCGAACAACACCTTCTCCCCTCAAATATTAATCAAAAAAAAAAAAAAAAAAAGTGGGAAACCGAAACCGTGGAGAACATGCATAAAAATATTGCAAAATATTCTCACACTCTCCACACGATTAACCTCAATAAGAGGGAAAGCTAAAACTCCCCAGAAAGTTACTGTAGTCAAGTGTGGATAGTGAATATTTGAAGCAATTACCTTCCCTGTCTGTACAGAAGATATATACGGCACTGCAGGCTTACACCAGGCTGTCTCGTGTTACATTAATTTTGAATAGTAGGAATGAACATAGGGAGTTAAAAACAAGCCAAAAGTCACAGCTGGGAGCTGGCAGCAGCGTCTCAGACTAGTACTTAGGCCAAAAATTATCTGATGGATACGCAYGTTCGGTGTTCACATCTCTTCACTGTCCTTTGTGGGTGCCTGAAACAGCCCACCCTGCAAATCGATGTTATCCACTGGGAACCGCGAGGCGATCTCTGCTGACTCAGTGACGGAGAGGCCTGGACAGCCCATGTGGACGCAGAAGAGGTAGGAGGAGGTCTGCTAACGGGTTTTTAAGAGCGATGATGCCCAGGGAGAAGGCTTTCCAAAACTTCTTGTTTCCTGAGATGCAGAACTAAACCTTAGGGTGGGAGTCAATGATAACGCTGGGCAACAGTGAAATTTTGAGTCCCATCACGTGGCTGTTTTCTTAAGGTCATGTGGAAGTGTCCATCTGCCCCTGTCTCCTCAGGAAGGGTGTGAGAGAGGAATAGCTTGTTTCTTCTTTTCAAAAATCGAGCGTGGCTAACACYTTGCTTTTGCACCCCAGGCAGCAGACAGGCTGTACAGCCCTTTTGAGCGCCAGTGCTCTGATTAGAGACTGCTAAAAATGACAGTCTGGGTTTGTTTCCTTCCAGTTCCTGTGAGCGTTGCCCTCACGATGCGGCTGTTCCTCGGGGTTGCTTTCTAGGCGTAGAAATGATTCGATATTCAYGGGGCCAAAGAGAGCATCATCCTGCAGAGACTCGCAGGCTCCTTGCAGGACAGAGTCCTTTGAAGGGAACCGACATCTTCATTTAATGTTATAAAATTCTCAGGGAGTCTCAACTTGCAGGCTTACGCATGCCAAAAGCCTCCTCTGTGTATTTTGGTTTGTTTATTTTATCTGATGGAGAATACCTGCATGGTCCAGTGACAAGAATCAAACCCCTTGCGTCCCGGGGAGATGCCTTCCTCATTGCTCTGGGCAGGCAATGTGGCATAACAGCGGGGCTAGGCTCCGAGGGGATTTAAAATAAAAACTGGTGATGGCTACAGAGCTGGCCTGCTCCACCAGGACGTCATTTTGGATTCAGGTGTGAAATTCTCCGTCCCTACTGGTGGCTCCATTTCTCTTCGTGACCTTCACTGAYGTATTGCAGAGAAATGCTGGGTGTGCTTATAACAAAAGTACAGTGTTCACACACCGTGTTAACCTAAACAACCACTCTCCGCCTCAGCACCGTTATTTCAAGGTGCACACGTGAATGAAATTAAATGGGAAGCACTTCATCTCATCTTGTCCCTAGTTTGGGGAAAAGACAAAACGGTGATCATACGGTGATGAGGCTTTGTGTTTTCCTTTGTTTTCTCAGTCTACTCTATAGCAGCCTTTTGACTTTAGAGAAGTGCCTTCATTTTCATGAATCTGATTCTTCAGAAAATAGTGCAGAGAAGCGGTACACGTAATTTGCAAGACCAGACTCTCACTAAAGTGAGGACTAGTTGCCATTTTTAGGATGATACTTCAGCATACAAAAACATACTCCTCTCCACGCAGCCCCTGAAATGCAAAGAATGATTTAGACCTTTGATCCCTTAATGCACTTGTATTTCAGCTTCTGATGCTCCCCTGAAAGAGCCCTGATGGCTTTTTGGTGCGTTGCTCCTCGTTAGCCAACGGGCCCAAGTTACGGGCTTTCGGACTGAGTTCAGAGATGAACTGAACAAACGCGTTCACCATCTCCTTTTCTAAAAGGCACGCAGAGAASGAGCGCTTGGGCTGGGGTCCGCCAGAGAAACTACACCAGTTGCTTGCTCACAGGGCCCCTCGGGGCGGCGTGAGGAGGACGCGACGCCGAGGGGGCGCGGGGCACCGTGGTGCTGGGGCTCGGGGCGGCGCGGCCCCGCCGTTTCGCCACGCTCACCGCTGCAAGCCCCAGAGTCCCGCTTCGGAAAAGCGTGCGAACACAAAAACTGGCCGTAAGGACGCTGATTTTTCRGAAGTCTTTTCTTATTCTTAGGTCAGCTCAATGTTTGTTGCRTTTTTCATGAGCCTCCGTTGTGCCTGAATTGACCACGATCCTGTCTTCCACGAGGAGTCACTTCAGCTTTTGGGGACATCATACTGTGTTGTTCAGATGGGACAAAATGAAATGCTTGATTGGGGGGGGGAAATACATTTTCATTGTACTTCTGCAAAATAAAGCCGAGTAAGTGTGACTATATCACGATAGTCTCATGGAGTCCAATTTCTCAAAACACTTTGATCTCTGAGGGCTGGTCCAACAACACAGGCTGTAGTAGGCAAAAACAATTGGATTTTTTCTGGCAAACTTCTTTGTCTGTTCTGACACCCTCTCCAGTGATTTCAAGTTAAATTATGTATGTCTKTCCTTAACTGGATAATAAAAATAAAGAAGGAGAAAAATGCATACTCATAGCACTTATTATGGATAGATAACACTAATACAGAAATCACTATTATTCAGAAAAATTGCAGACTGWATTATCTCATTGAGCGAACTTTCCGTTTAAGAAACAGTTTTCTTTCAATGAAATGACAGCACAGAAGCATTGAATAGGAGTTTTTCATCAGTATCTATAGTTTAAAGGCACGAAGTGGAAAAGCATTGCTCCTACTTTGAACCATTTCATTCAGCCTTTTTCTGGAATTTTTCTTATTGAAGAAACCTGAGTCTTCAAAATCATAAAGGGCAAACAGTGCACTGCCAAAAACCCTAGACCTTCAGGCCAAGGAGTAATAACAAGAATCAGAGCAGAACCATCAGGTTTAATAAGAAAAGGTAGGAATTTGGCTGGGGTTAAAAACAGCATAAAAACAGCATAAAAACTCCGACTATCTGTATATCTGTCAYCTGTTCTTTCCTCCTCCTTTTCCATCTTGGCTTTTGCTACTTGATATCGTAAGAGGATCTCCGTAGGCAGCCGTGGTGTTCAAAGAAAGCCCAGTTAGCTGGAGGAGGCCTCGGCACGGCTCCCCATGAGCAGACCCGGTTGCTTCAACTTCTTTGGCATAGGCGTTGCCTCTTCGCTGCCTAACGAGCGGGTGGTGCARGGTGTAAATAATAAACATCATAGGCGTAATGAAAACACAATATAAAGAGCATCAAAGAATAAAATATGAATAATTCGTGGATGTATGAAAATAAGCAGCAGAAAAATGGGAGTATTAGAGTGTAGGTCACTTCCTTAATTTGATTCAATTGCCTTTCGGTGTTCTTTCAAGAAGGAAAAATACTGCGGATATTATTTATTTTCAGAGATAATAGGTTAATCTAAGTATTAATGGGGCTATTCATCAGGATCAGATTAACGGTTGAGATTAAGAGACAAGCCCATTAAAGTTAATAAGGACAGTTAGGTTCCTGCATAGGGTACTCCCAGTAATTTTAGGGGCTCTGAGCTGTCCCTTGGGGCAACTGCGCTGCCTGTAGCRGAAGGCAGGGCAGATCAGCCCACTTTTCCAGTTCCCCCTCTCCTTCCTGCCACTAGCCTCATAAAAAAATAAGAAATGAATTTTAACAACTCTGTTAAAACATTTACTGTTGAGCAAWTTTTTTTTTCAAACTCCTGGTAGCATATGTTTTGCTCTATAACCTCATCACAGGGTAGGTTGCTTTGGAAAAGACAGAGATTTATTCTGAAACATTTTTCTTTCATCTCTTTATGGATCTACTGATGATTTTAAATGTTTGTGCTGTTGGTACTTACATACAGCAAATGATAAATGATATATTACTACAACAACTCTATGAAACTGAATTGCTTTTTTTTTTAGCGAATTTAGTGAATTTACTGTCTTGAAAGGTAACAGATTGATAGTACTAGTGAATTAAATCCTCTCTTTATCCCCAGAACAAGTATAGCATGGGCATTGCAAATATCTTCCAAACCTATAAATCAGTCATGGCACCTCAACTATCATCCACAGGGACCTGCTGCTCACTCCTTTTCCCTTTTTTTCCCCTGAAACTTCTTCCTCTAGAGATTTTACAGGACTTTTCAACTGGGAGAACAGAAAGGCTGTACTGCAGCTCATGAATTTCTCTTTTCTGGGCTAAACAATAATCTTTCAAAATTAGATATCATCTTTTCAAGTCGGACAAGATGTATGGAGAACGTCACGTGTTCATAGTGCCTTGGATGAGGAGCTGCTGAAACATGGGTCATTGCCATGGTGCTTCCAGGCATGGACAAGAAACCCTCCTTCCTCTCCTATGGAAACAAACTGCTTTTCTGGAATCTCTGTGTTTTACCCCTGATACTGGCATCAGCCTCTAAGGAGTCACCACTTTAATGCCTCAGAAAATAACASGAACTAGAGAAATCACAGAAATAAAGAGCTAGATTCCATCGGATCCATTCACTCCCCTGATCTCAGAGGAGTTAATCTGATTTATACACATTGCCACATGGAAAAAGCAAGTTTCCAACAGTGAGCTCAGAAAGACCTCACAGGAGCCAGGGGCCGATTCACAGCCAGCCRAATAATTTATTTTCTGCAAGACTTCCTTCTTTCAGTATTCTCGACCAGTCATTGTGCAAATCCAAGGTTCTCGTCTTTTGAAACAGGTAAAAATCAATTCATTACAGCATTTTTTTCTGAAGAAAATTGTGCGGAGGGAATAGCAGGTGTTCAATAAAAACAGAAGCACTCTAAACGCATTATTTCAGCTTTTATAAATAACAGATGTCTCATTAATTCATCTTGTTTTTTTACTTACCTATGAAAACTTAGTGGTATAGAATTAATAGAACAATACTTATTGTTATAGTCCATTAACATTTTAAAGTGAATGAACATTACAAATAGGTGAGTTTTTTTTTTCTTTTCTCCACTGAGGTAAGCATTCATTCCAATTATCACAGAAAATGGAATCATAACTCTACTTTACAAACCTTTCTGGGCTTTCTGGGCAGTAGACAATGGGCTGCTCTTAAATAGTGTTTCTGCCGCACATTATACAAAGATTTCCTTCAGGCTATTTTTTTTTTAATGCTTCCTTTCTTTTTGCTCTGCTTTCCTGTTATCCATTTCAACAAACTTGTATATTTTCATGACCTTAGATTTCCTAGCTGCTTTTTTAAAGGACATTTCACCTTTAGTATAATAAGYTTTGGCTTCTAATGTTCGTAAAATACAAATATTTTCTACAATCAGTTATTCCCATTAKTTATTAGTACAGTTGTTTCTTCATCCCTTCAGTTTTAGAGGCAACATGAGATTTGCTGTCAGTCACCTGAGAATTCTGCAAACRCTGCTTTTGAAACAACACAAATGCAGCAGAGAAAATACTTCATTTTCCAGCTTTCGTTTTTATCTTGGCTCAAACTGATGCCATACTCGTTACTGAAGTTAGTAGCCTATTGCAGCAGGTCTCAAATACGCATTAGGTTATCTATTTATATAAAATGAAGAAATTCTTTTTTGCTTTATTAGAGACTTCAGTCACATTTATCCATTTGGACTGTAGCTCATTAATGTCTCATGATAGGTTTTACACAGCTGACTCCCTATTAGTTGAATGCTCTTACTCAATCTCTAACTCTGCCTTTTAATGATTTAGCGTTAATTAAAACCCTCGTTTTCCTAATAGTTGTCTAGAAAAGGTGGTGGTTGTTGTTTCATCACAACTGAGTCTTCTCCTTGACCGCCGGGCTGAACTACCTGATRCTGCCCAGGTCCTTTTCGAGTGACTCTGGTGCCAGAGAAGTGCAAAGCACTTCAGCTGTGAAGTGTGTGATGGAAGACAACTGACCTGTGTACGCCACCCACCACAAAATGCTCCTCTCACAATTTCCTATTAGCACGTATTATTAGTTTAGCACGATTGCCTAAAATAATGATGCCCGGGTCTTTTCGTAGCATTAGAAATACTTTTCAGAAATGGGGGCAAGCCCTTTGCCCACCCGGCTGGGCAGGCTGCTCGCAGCCAAGTGGATTTGCAGAGAATTGCACAGCAAGAAGGGACGGATTTCTCCCCAGCGTGCGCAGAGTTTTATAAAACAACKGCTCCAAGTTACGACAGACTGGGTTACAGCACACTTTTCCTCTTTAGCTGTAAAAAAAAGAGCAGGCATTTGCACCTGCCAAATTTGTTTTCGACTCCCATGCTGTGAACCTGTAATCACTGCGGGTAATAGGATCTCACTGAAGAGTTAACTCGATAAAGAGCAATAAGGGACACAGAGCCTGTGATTCATTGGATTACAGTATTTTATTATACATTTAGCAGAACTGACTAAATATCAGTGGCTAAATTATGACTAAATACRATTGGCTAGGTTATCAAGGTGGCTGATTTTATAACTCTATCTAAACACGCTTTGCTCTTGCAGCAGACTCTGTAATATATTACAACCTGTCCATTTTTTGTTATTATTCTAGAATATGTCAACTTACATTGTTGCTTGGCCTAAAGTCAAACGTAACAAATGCTTTGTAAAATAATTGGTCTAAGACTGTACAACAAAGTCATCCATCATCAAGTCATGGGTTTTGTTTTGTTTCCAATAAATTGTTTCAGTGCAATTTCCTTTGGTAATAAATCTTAAATCTGTGATATTCCATAGTATTATACAATGCTGAATTTACTATACCTAAGTGTTTAAATGTAGGCTAAATATTTGTATGAAAACCAAGAGCTTATGYAGGCCTTTTACAATGTTTTGGCGTGTGCAACGAATATAAAATATTCGGTGTGGCCCAACTAGTTGTTATTCCCTGAGCGCTCGTTATCAGGTTTGTTGGACTTTCCTCAGAGGCAGCTGGTGCTGGCCAGTGCTCGGCAAGAGGAACAGCAGCCCGATCCGTGGTGTCGCGGCTGCGTCGCTCCCGTTTGCACCGGGCGCAGGAGACGTGGTGCCGCCGGAGGGTCGTGCCAAGCCGGCAGCGCTTGCCCACGCGCGGGGCAGCCCGCTGCACGGGGTRAGCCCCAGGGAAAGAGCACCGCTGGGGAGGAGGAGACCAAAATCCCACTTCATGGACCATTGGATGAGCTGGTAAGTCAGCCACCGGGTGAAAAAAAAAAACAAATCAAAAAATAATCCTGGAAGCAGTAGATTTTCACAAACTCATAGAGACGTGGGAATCAAAAGGGAGCATCGTTGGGTACGGTATGGTTCCTCTCCCATTTTGGGATCTAAGGAAGCCAAAAAGGTACCAAAAGACAGTTGGACTTTGCCTATTTTCTATTGAAATTATCATAAATTTTCCAGGAAGGTTCCAGGGCTAAACATAAAGACCCCTTTGTCATATGCACCTTTAAAATAGTTCTGCTGAAGACTGAGTCCAGGTTTGGCTGGACAAAGCTTGAGATTTTGTCCTAAATATGTTCTAAATCAGTACACTATGGATAGTGTACTGATAACGTAYGGATTTGTACTGTGCCTGTATCCTGTACGGATGATGTAAAGTACCTGATKCCCATAATCACACTAACAGTCCTACAGAGATGTGTCAAAGAAAAGACACAACTCTGAAAAAATACCTGACCATCAGCTGCATGGTGAAAACGCAGATAGCTCTAAGTTTTTTGTGAGGTTTTATATTTTTTGAACGCTGAGGACAAGATACGCATCCGCAAGATAGCATGGTATCTGCTACGTTAGCACAAGGTCTAACAGCGTGTCAGTGGCAGTGAGTAAAAACGTTGGCTGCTCARAAAGACTTGTCAGGAATTTCTGGAATACCTGCAGTGTTTCCACAATGCTTACAAATTGCAAATGTCATTTTGTGGTAGACTGCAAATAATTAAAAGGAACTAAATATACTGCTTGTAAATGAGATTGTTCTAAACTTTGATCACAGACTGAAAGAAATTCTTTTAAAACCTACTGTTAACAGTAGGTAAAAACTTAATAAGAAACATGTAAATAATTAATTCTTCCTCTAGAGTCAGAAGAGATTTGTTGTTGCTGCTAATGGACTCATGATATATGTTGTACTGTATTTTCTGAAGTAAACACTGGATTACTTGATGACTCTACAAAAGAAAATAATTCCTTGCACCACTAACTTTATTCGTGCTTGCCTTCCAAAAATATATATGTATATAYATTTTCCTGGATTAACTATAGCAACCTGCTTTGGTGATATACACGGGATGGCAGAGCTAAACTGACACTTCAKAACAAACAACATACTTCAAAACAAAAAAACATGTTGCAGAAAAGTATGCCAAAAAAGTCTGGGGCTTTGCTGTTTGCATGAAAGCAATTACAAAGCACACAGAGCTACTTAAGAGGATCCATGGCCTTGAAGCTGTCTTCTCCGTCCACGTGGTATTCTTTGAACCAGCGTCATCAAGAGAAGCAATTTACTTATCCTTTACTTTAAAACCCTTTACTTACACCTGTGGAGTATTCAGAGCCATCACAGCTTGAAAGCAGTTCAGGGCAAAAATACTTACAGAAATACCACAGATTATAGGTGTTCAGAAACCCTGGGTTAGCTTTAGATAGGGTTATCTCACCACTGAGATGAAAATACACTCTCCCTACATTATTTGTTAAATATTTTGGCAATATCATTATGATCTTGTGTTTGACATTATGATATTGAGTAATGTAATTGCTCTTGGTTGTCCTATTAAAAATTATTCCCAGATAGTTCTTCTGAACTTATAAATTTAACACTAGCCTTGCTAGATCTATCATTTGCAGAGTGTTAATAACTTTGCTGAGGCAGATGCATCTCGGGAACAATAGAGATACCCAGGCATAAAGCAGCATGTAGCTTTGGGATAGGTAACAGGTTTAAAAAAGAAGAAGGATTAAAAATTTTCCTTCCAAGTTCTTTTCTGTGTRACATAGACAATCAACTCCTGGCACGGCTTCATTCATGTGCGACCAACGCTGATAATATTTAATCATAATAAATGCACAAGAGCTACTGTTGCTTCTGCTACTGACAGAGAAATTGCACCTTGGCTATCTGATGCTATTAATTTTAATTTATATGTAAATATAAATAAGTAAATATATTAGGAGGAAGGATACTTTTTCGGGGAAGGTAAGTAGGTTTTGGAAACTGGAGATTTGCCATCATTCACCTGCAAAAATATACATTAACATTAAGCAGAATCTAATGTAACAGTCATCCAGAAAACAACATACAGGACCCTGGATGAATATTCAGYTGTGGTTGCACTGAGCTCTCCTGGAGAAAGCCTTGACTGATGGCCAGCAAGAGGTTTGAGGGACCTGCAGCCACACATCTGCTTGCACCATTGCAGGGCTCAGCCAAAGCTTGTGGTCTTCCCCAGCTGTGCATCTGCTGGTATTCCYACTGCCTTCACGTGTCTTGTCCCAAAATGGCCATATTCTTCTCCCAGCTTCAAGACCTGTTACCCACCATCCAGGGTCTTCACCCAGCTTCTGGACCCATTAAGCGCCACCCCAGCAGGGCAGCATTATGCTGAACCCCAGTGCCCCATACAGCAGGTGTGCTTGGTCCTGTCCTACCTCCTAGCAAGTCTTTGCCGCTCAGGTAATGGATTATGTCTCYTCTGAACATTCATTCCCAAAATGGAAAGCGTTTTAAATGTCAGTGGCATCTACCAGGAGCATAAGGAGGTTTAATGACTTGATCTTTTTTTAATTTTACCCTGTGGAGACCTGAAGTAGCTAGAGGCATTAACAGTGCCTAAAACTTTGAGAAAACTCGAGGGCCTGGTGGGGGGTTCGTATCTCATACAGCTCCAGCAGTTCTTCCTCTGCAGAGGGAGGAAATCTCACTGTCTCTCTTCCAAGAGAGAATCACCTTAATTTGGGGGCTAATAACAGCGTGATTCTTTCCACAGATTAAAGGAAACACATTTTAACCTTGTTTCTGACTTCTGTGAGAGCTATTTTCAACTGATCCAATTGTWAGCAAGTAGCCGGTCATTTGGGCAGGGAAGGCAAAAACTGGGCCATGTGATACGAGTTACCTCATCTTTGTTTGTGCCTTAGGCTACAGAAAATGATGTGCCTTAACATGTTAGCTGAGCTGATGGACTCCTGGCTTTTCAGCTCATTTTTGCAGAATGCCATCTATGTATCAGATATACCTCTCAATGTTACTGGAAATGATTTGTATTAGAAATGAGTGTGGAAGAAGGTTACAGTAAGTCTAATATCCACAGCAGCAAGAAATTCTGCGGCATTTACACTTCGTGCAAGAGTAATTTTGGGGTCTTTGTCACACGCTGTTTCYTGCATCTGGCCATGGCATGCATCTCAACTTGTCAGTGGACATTGCTATTTCTGGGTTTTTGCTTGGCAGGCTTGATGAGTGCAACTGCATGTGACCTAGCAACAGATMTGTAAGAGCAAATAATATCAGTCTTGATGGGAATCAAATTAATACATATTTTACAGGCCACAGCTGCTGTACTGATGCTACTTCCTGCACAGAAATGCTAAGAAAAATGTTCCCCATTTCCCTTCCCATGTACCTCTTTGCAGGGCAGTCATTTTCTATTATGCATCTATTTAGCTCTGCCTTCCAAAGATAGCAGCCTGGAAATGCATCAGTCAACATTAATAATAAAAATAATGAAAAATTTTGTGGTGAAGGCTTACCCAGCTGTGTTCTGGTACATWCCCAAAGAGATGTGCTGGGTAGCTCCACGCACCTTATCCCGCGGCCTTTCCGTCTGCCGTATTAACGGGCTGACCAGCAGATGGTGGTGTTATTTCAACTACTTTCCTTCACGCTCCCTGTGAAGCCGCCAGGCTGCAGAAAGAAAAGTCGGATTTTACAACTCACAGAATACCACTTACCAGTCTTTATCTGGAGCTTCCTGATACTCTTTCTTGTAGAAATAAATGTTAGTGATATATAGATTAAGTTAAACATTAMTACAATTGTCTTGATGAAAATGCTGGTGATAGGAGGAAGGGTCCCTTCTTGCAAGCAGCAAGAAATCTTTCAGCTCTTTGAAGGACTTTTTCTCCTGAAATTTCACTCAGCTGCAAGCTATCCTCAGCCTTGGTCTTGTAGTATAATTGCCTCCATCCAGGATTTCCAGTCTTCTCCATAGCTTATGTGAGATAAGCTGCTCRCTCATGCTCTTTACCAGCAATAGCTAATTCCTTTTCTTTTTGTTCCTGCGACATTTCCATTGCTCCCTGGGCAGCTYGTTCCTGTCTACTCCCACAAAGACACCTCAGTAGACTTCCTRATTTTCTTGTATTTATTTCTTTTCAGTCTGAATTGCATCCTTTTTCTTGTAAAGAAAAAGGCTCCTAACATAGCCAGCAAGGTAGTAGCTCAGCTCATCAACTATTTGTCTATCGTGAAGTAAGGCCCCATAGAAGACTCATAAAGTCCATCTCAGATCTGATGATGTTTCTCCTTTGAAAGGGAGCTGGGGGGGGGGGGAATAGCATTTGTAAAGTGGAGTCTCCCTCTACAAATAGAAAAGAAAGTTGTACTTCATCTTTTGCCTTACTTTAGCATCTACTATAGCCRTTGCAGCCATCCAAAGGCAGTTGAGAGGTTTGGTTGCTCATTTGACGATATTCACCAGTTATGGTCATTATCACACCACCTGGAGATCAGCTTYTTCCAGCTCAAACTTTTTGAGTTGCTCTGTATTTTTAGTTAGCTGAYACGTATCTTTGTGAATACATTATGCAAACTCGAAATCTGAACCATGAAACTAAGTGTTTTCTGAGGCCAGCAAGARCTGAAGTTTGTAACGCTTCCCTGGGTCTCAGCATTTCCATAACATAATGCTACAAAGGCAATTACTGACTACAAATATTATTAAATATCTGGAAAAGCTTAGTACCAAGCCTGTTTCTCCGGTAGGCTGACATCTCTAACAAGACCTGGGACCCTAAGCACCCTTTGACGTGAGCGCATTTAATGACCTGTGGAGTCCAACCCAGACACATCTCTACGTAAATAATTTTTTTGGCAATGGTGTCTCCTCCACCCTCTGATCGTGAGCTGTTATCCTTCTTGCCCGTGTTACAGCAAAACCTTGGGAACACCTGCAGCTGGGGACTGGTAGCAGGTTGGCCAACCTCTRGACAGGCAGCCTTGCGTGGTTTGTCTCCGTGCTTCTCCTGGAGATGGCTGAGCTGGGTTGCAAACCAGGCCATCTGCACGACGGACTCGCAGCTGCTCTACATCGTGGATTGAAGATGGCAGCTGGTCTCAGGTGCCTCTGAGCCTGGCTCTTGTGTTTGGCTGCAAACYCGTCTCCCACCATGCCCATTTCACCAGACGTGTTTCTTCAATCATCATGACCTATGTCACTTAACACAAGCAAGATCAAGGAGCAGTTGCTGATCCAGCACTTAAGCCTGGCTTGTATCTATCCTGAGCAGACAGCAATTCATGTCCACTTACCCATGCAGGGTAAGATATAAAAATGTGAAACACAGGAGAAAGAGACTGCCTRAAAAGTACAGAATATATTTTTTGTAATATAAAGCAATTTATATGTAAAATATCTGTAATCACAAAAGCACCTTAAATACAATATTCAAATTCCAGCAATAAAAGTCCTGTATCTGACAATGATAAATCAGCACATTAAAAACATGTCACTCAGAGAGCAGATGCTCTTCGCTGGGGAAACAAGGTTTGTAATGTGGAGTTAAAACAGTGGTGACATAAACAGGAATAGTCATGCACAGCTGGTCCACGTCCTCAGCAGTGCCAGGGTGGGAGAGCTGCGGAGGTGCGTAAATACTTCACACTGCCGCGTGTTGCTATGGACACAGTGACTTCTTCATTTGGGGCTGGGACTCTGGGACTGCCGGTATCGTGTGTTTGCAGGGCTGGACCCCATGCTGCCCCTGAAATGACGGCAGCTACTTGCTAGTCAAGTGGTAAATTCTATTAAATTGGCTCTACTAGCAATATTCTAGCTATTTCGTTCCTCTTTGTGTTCCAGGACCCAAATCATTTCATTTCCAGACTATCTAAAATAATTCATACACTAAACAAATCTTATCTACTTATCTCGGTGTGTCCCAGTGTGAAAATAGCCTTCGGATAATACACTTCTCTGGCCTTTTGGATGACCTTCTACTGCACATCATTTTTTTCTGCATGGATGATCAGAAAGCTGCTTTTCATGTAACCCAAGGAAAAAGAARCTAAGCAAATCTCTCAGAGCAGCCAACATAAGCAGCTCCATTACTTAGAGGAAAAGCAGCCATAAAATTCATGTAAGCGAGTGGAATCAGTGCGCACTGTACAGCCGCAACCTCAGCCTGAAATGAACTTTAGAGAGCGGCAGGGATGGGGAAATTTCACTCATACAATGCAAAGAACAGGGTCATAAAGCTAACTCTCATTGGAATTAGGTCTTTTAATATCTGGTCTGTGCTTGATCAGAGCAGTGGGCTGAAGTGCAGGAGGTTTTCTTGTCTTTTCCTGGCCTTTTTTCTTTTTCTTTTTTTTTTCTTTCTTTCTTTCTTTTTTTTTCTTTTTTCTTTTT